>NW_026682800.1:0-112500 GCF_029962835.1 Magnolia sinica | reverse complement strand
ACCGAAGAAGGAAAAGCTCTGCAATCTGTAGATGAAATGGAATTCTTTTATTTGCTTCTTTGCACTTCGTTTCTCTTGATCGCAACCCATGGCCTTCTTAGCTTTCGAAATTGGCTATCAATTTCAAGAAAATTACCACCAGGTCCCTTCGGTCTTCCCATAGTTGGCAGCTTATTCCAGATTGGCGACCGGCCCCACGAGTCCTTAATGGCTCTTGCTCATGCCCACGGTCCGCTCATGTCTCTACGTCTCGGATTTGTCACGACCGTGGTCGTTTCTTCTGCCGACATGGCGAAGGAGATCCTACAAAAGAAAGATCATGCCTTTGCGGGCCGGGCCATCCCTGATTCAGCCACAGCTGAAGCTAACTACGAGCTGTCTGTGGCGTGGCTTCCTCCGGGCCCACTTTGGCGGACCCTTCGGAAGATCTTGAACACTCAGATCATGACCATACAGAGGCTGGATGCGCTGCAAGGCCTCCGAAACAAGAAGATGGTGGAGCTGGTTCAGCACGTTCGGGAGATCTCTGTCGCTGGTCGGGAAGTGAACATCGGATGGTTGGCCTTCGCGACGACATTCAATTTGCTATCGAGCACCGTTTTCTCGATCAACTTGGTGGACCTTAAATCGGACGGTGCACAAGAATTCAAGGACGCAGTGTCGAGAATTATGGAGTTTGCTGGGAAACCTAATCTTTCAGACTACTTCCCGTTTCTTAGGCCATTTGATCTGCAGCAGATCAGGCGTAGTGTCAAGGTTTCTTATGATAGGCTTCATGTACTGATTAATGAAATCGTCAATCAACGGCTGCAATACAGAGAATTGGGGTGTGCCAGAAACGAGGATTTCTTAGATGTCCTTCTTGATTACAGCCAGGAACATGGCCCTGAATTCGATCGACGGCAAGTCAATTCGCTTCTTGCGGTAAGAGCTGTAGATTCTAATCACTCATTTTCTTTAGGCAATGATTTGGAGCGAAACACCCATATCGGAAGTTTGCTGTGAGTCATAATACATTGGTTGGAGGTGGACCTGTTGACCACCACCTCTTCCATCACCATCTGGATTTACTGATTTGATCCGGTGGGGTTTACTTCTATGGGACGGGAATTTCAACTGTTGTAGGAAAGTCCGGGCTACAAAAAGCTCTAGAGCTCTGTTGGGCCCGCCGTGGTGTGTGAGTAACATCCATCCTCTAGCGGAGCTCTTGTTATGACACGAGTCCAAATATTAGGCCAACCCAAAACTCAAGGGGGGCAGCGCCAGAGTAAAATTCGGGGATAGATACGCCTAACAATGAAACCTTCTTGGCCCCCTCAAGTTTTGGAAGAGATTGATATTTGGGTTTTTCCTTTGTTACGGAGGGACTCATCTTATGAACATATAAGATGGTAATTTAAGATCTTGGTTACTCAAGAAAGGTTTTTCAGTGTTGGTCATTGCATCCCGACTGCGGTGTGGCCCACTTGAGTATTGGGTCGACTAGAGTTTGGAGTTCCAGTCATAACAGGATATGGCAAAGATGATGGACAGAGCGGATGTTACACTCGTATAGACCCTAAGCTCCACGGAACTTTTTGTTGCACGGGCTTCCTGCGACATTTGTCGCCAGAAATTCTCAAATTCGCCGTCTACAGCTATGGAATTTCATGCTGTTGGTGTTTTTACCGGACGAGGTTTGGCTAGTGACGCCGCCACCAGCCAGGTGGCTAGTGGTCGATGCTATGTGGACCCCACCATAATGTATATGTTTTATCCACCCCCTCCATCCATTTGGAAAGATAATTTTAGGGATTGAGCCAAAAAATGAGGTAGATCTAAATCTAAGTGGACCACACCATGGGAAAATAGTAATGATTGGATGTCCACCATTAAAAACCTCCTATGGCCCACTGTAATGGTTATTTGACATCTAACCTGTTGATTAGATCATACGGACTTGGATGAATGGAAAATATATATATCAGCTTGATCCAAAACTTTTGTGGCCCCCAATAAGTTTTTAAAGGTGTGCGCTCAATCAACGCTGTGCGGTCCACTTGAGATTTGGATCAACCTTATTTTCTGGGTCATACTATAAAATGATCTGAAAGAATGGGTGGATGGAATGGATGAAACACATATATCATGGTGGCCCACAGAGCACCGACCACTAGCAATTTACTATTGGCAGGGGTAGCCAATCCCTTTCCGTTGTTACCATCATCTCTCTTCCTCTACGTGGCTTCACCTTCCGGTATACTGGAGTCATTCATCATGTGGGCCCTGATCCCGAGGTAACCTAGCAGTTAGGTAACTCCTCGGAGGCCATCGCTTATATGAAACAATCCATATCTCTGAAAAGATCTCCTTAGCCCACGGTTAACATGCATGTGTTGACTTTGGGAGCGGATTAGGTGATACCCCGGATGGACCGAGGTGCGTGGTAGGGCTCACAGTGATGTAGGTGCTTTAAATCCACATCGGCCAACCATTTTTTAAAACTCATTTCAGGGCATTATCCGAAAAATAAAGCTGACTCAAATCTTAGGTGGACCATACCAGCAGAAACAGTCGTGATTGAATCCCTACCATTAAAAACTTGATAGATTGCATCGTGATGTTTATTTTCTATCCAATCTCTTGATTATGTCACTAACACCCAGATTAAGAGACTGCAAAAATACATCTTGATGCAAAGATTTTGTGGCTCACAATAATTTTTTAATGGACAATCTCCACTGTTTTTTGTATCCGGTACATTTGGGATACGGAGCTACTTCTTTTTTAACCATCCCGGAAATGGGCGTAGATTATGTACTACCCCCGCCTGGTCCAAGATCGGGACAGGTAGAGGCTCCGATGGCCACTGAGGGGCCATCATGGTTTATGAGCTTTAACTGCACCAGCCATTCATTTTCACGTATCATTTTAGATAACGAAACAAATAAGACATCTATAAGTCTCAAGTAGACCACACCACTGGAAGCAGCGGTACTAAGGACGCCCACCATTGAAACCTTCTTATATGGTCATATAGTGTCTACAGTGTTGATTATTTTCCATCGTACTTGTTGATATGGTCATATGCAGTTGGATGAAGCGAAAAAACAGATATAATCTTCATCTAAAACTTTCGTGGTTCTTAAGAAATTTTCTATAGTAGGAATTTAATTCTCACCATGTGGTCCATTTGGGTATTGGAAATTCACTATTTTTGGTTTCGTTATCTAAAATGATATGTGAAAATGAATCACCGGTTTTGATGAAACTCATAAATCATGGCGCAATAGCCCTCGGATCCTCTGCCTGTCCCGCGCTCGGACCAGGCAGGGGTAGTACCTAAACCGCGCGGGACGCGGATTTCCTGCGAAAGCCTTTCGCAGGAAGTTCCTGCGCTGGGAAATTAGGTGGGGCCCACTGTGATGTTTGTGAGAAATCCTATCCGTCCATCCGTTTTGTAAGTTCATTTTTGGACAATTTCTCAAAAAATGAACCGTATCCAAAGCTCCAGTGAGCCAAAAACATGATAATTAAAATTCCACAGTTGAAATATTTGTGGGGCCACATAAGTTTTGATTCATGCTAATATTATTTTTTCAGTTCATCCCAATAGGAATGACGTTATTAACGGTATGGATGGCATCTGAATATCACTGTTGAACCCAGGAAGGTTTCAATGGTAAGAATTTCCCTAACCACATTTTCCTTTAGTACGGATCACTCAAGCTTTGGATACGGTTCATTTTTGACAATATGTCCTAAAATGAACTCACAAAAAAGATGGACGGGGAGGATTTCTCAAAAACATCACAGTGTGCCCCACCTAAGTTCCCAGCGCAGGAACTTCCTGCAAAAGGCTTTCGCAGGAAATCCGCGTCCCATCCGCGCGCCCCTAAACTAAGCTCTCAATACAGATGGACGGTGTGGACAGTGTGGATGTAGTCATATACACCAGAGTGGACCCCACAGCTAGGGGTCGCAGCCACCTCGCTGGACAGGGGTCTCACCTAATCGGCTCCCGTTGGGCCTCGGGGACAGGTTTCCATTGGACACGGAGCACCTATAAAGTACGGTTGCTGGTTATCGGAAGCGGATTGGCAGGTGTACCATTTAGCTGGTGTAGGTACGTGTCGTGTGAAGACGAGCGCTGACGCTCCTCGAGCTCCGGGTTGTACGAACGTTTCAAAGGAGATCAAAGTTACATGGCCCCACAGTGATGTATTTATTATATCCACACCGTTCATCCATTTTTCAAGATCATTTTAGAGCAGTATACAAAAGAATGAATTATAATCAAATATCAGCTGGACCACACTAAAAATAGCAATGGGATAATATTTTCACCATTAACAAATTTGTAGGGCCCACCACAATGTTTATTTTCCATCCAATCTGTTAATAAGGATAAAAATACATGGATGGAGAGGAAAAACACATTTCATATTAATCCCAGACTTTTGTGGCCCAGAAGGGTTTCAATGGTAGAAGTTCAACCCCCCACTTCTTCTTTTTTTTCATTATGGTCCACTTGATATTTAGATCTGTCTTATTTTTTGGATCAAGCCTTAGGACGAGCTCTCCAAATGGATGGGCGGATTGGATATAACATATACCTCATGATAGGACCCACCGAACTTGCTGATAAGTATGTGCACCAGCTATATAGCTGATGTGTGGTACACCAGCCAATCCGCCGGATTGGATGGAAAATACACGTCCCCATGGTATGCCCCGAGAATTTTTTTACGGTGAAAGTCATTATCTCTGCCATTGTTCCTGCCATGGTCTTGCTGATCTTTGGACATGATTATTTTTTTTTTGGATGATACTCTAAAATTAGATGAAGGCGTAGGCATAATAAATACATCACTGCGTGGCCATGTAACTTTGATCCACTCTTAACCGTTCGTATAACTTGAATCTCAAGGAGCGTCGGTGCTCGTATTCGCAGGAAGCGAATGGCCTACACGGCACACAGCAGCTATATTGCTGCTGTAGGTACGTAATGTGCGAAGACTTGTACGAACGGTTCAAAGCCCCATAATAATTTATTTATTATAAATTATTATATATACACTCTACCTCTATTTTTAGAGATCATTTTAAGGCATTATCTAAAAAATGAATCATATCTACGTATCATATTGTTAGAGGTCTTTTAGAGCATTAACCAAAAATTAAATCATATCCACGGATCATCTGGACCATGTCACAGACAACAGTGGAGATAATAATTTTCACTAACAAATCATAGGGCCCACTATAACATTTATTTTCCATCCAATCTGTTTACGAGGTCACGTACCTAAATGAAAAAGAAAACAAATTTCATATTTAACCAAAACTTTTGTGACCACCAAAAGAGTTTCAATGGTAAACGATCAATCCCCCACTGCCTTTTTAAGTGTGGTCCACTTGATAGTTAGATCTATCTTATTTTTTCATCTCAAGTCTTAATACCAGTTCGTCAAATCGATGGACGGTTTGGATATAATACCTACCTCGTGATAAGGCCTACAGAACTTGCTAACGACAATAGCGCAGCTATATAGCTGGTGTGAGGTACACCAGCCAATCCGTTTCCTCTTAGCAGGACACGTACCTGCAGCATTTACGCTGTCAAAATCCTTCGGATGCCCCAAAAATATGGTGGGTCAGCCCATCTGGTGATCTGGAATGGGAAAAAAGACATTTGCTAATTCCACACCAGTAGAGCTGTATAAGTGGCAGACGGGCAAATATAAAACCGGTGTATGAGATCCGAGCTTTCGTAAGATTGGAAATAATGCTTAGATTTTCTGCCAAAAAATCAAATAATTTCACTCCTGTGTATCAATCTACAAAGTAAAATTTAAACTTAAAAATTTTCTATCCATTCATTTGTTTTGATACGCTGTGGCCCATCTTAGATTCAAATGGCCATATTTTTATTCGGGAAGATCTAAACATGGTAACTCTCATCAAGGAAACTCAAATCTCGCACGATTTACGACACATGCACTCGCGTGTGTGTACATGTGCGGTTTCCACACGCATGTGGAATTAGGAAACCTCTGAGAATAATGGAGGAGGCATAGATGGCGGTGCTGATGAAAACAATGGATGGATTTAAAATTTTAAAAAGGATTGCAACTATCCAAAATCAACGGTCACACACGGCCTCTTTGATGATTGGATTGGCCTATTTTTAGTCTGGGTCATGTACAGCCAACCTGATACATGGCTGAGACTCCTCGCACACGTGCTTGATAAAACACGTGGTTCTGCAACACTTCTCTTACTAATTCAATTCACTAGGATTTGTTCATTGCCGGAAGCGACACGACCTCCACCGCGATAGAGTGGGTAATGGCTGAGCTCCTCCACAACCCGGACAAAATGGCGAAGGCCCAAAAGGAGCTTGCGGACATGATCGGCACAAGGCGGGCTATCGAAGAATCCGACATTCCCCAACTCTGTTATCTGCAGGCAGTGGTGAAAGAGGCAATGCGGCTGCACCCAACAGTGCCCCTCCTTCTACCTCATAGAGCCGTGGCTGACGTTGAACTGTGTGGTTTCATCATACCAAAAAATACCCAAGTGCTCATAAATGCATGGGCGATTGCCAGAGACGCTTCGATCTGGGAAGACCCGACGAGTTTCAAGCCTGAGAGGTTTTTGAGGTCTGATGTTGATTTCAGAGGTGGAAACTTTGGGTTTCTCCCGTTCGGGGCAGGCCGTCGGATATGTCCGGGCATGCCACTAGCGGTCAGGATGGTGAGCTTGATGGTGGCCACTCTGATCCATTCGTTTGATTGGAAACTACCGAATGGAATGCTACCACATGAGATGGACATAAGCGATAGGTTTGGAGTTACTCTGCAGAAGGCATATCCTCTTGTTGCAGTCCCGTTTTTGCATTTGGTATAGTATTCTGGCCGCTTTCAGTTTTAAATTTTGTATACATTGTACCATGATTCGAAATCTAGAACATTAATCTGATGAGATTACCATGACTACGAGGAACATTCTAGCTATCTGATCAATGGCCAGGATTCAGTTAATGTGTTTCTTTTTTAAACATCTGATTACATTCGACCAATTGAAGGTCTAGTGTTGATCTATAATTTTGACTTGGTGAAATACATGTATCTGATCCATGTTGTAGGTATTTCAAAAAATACACAAAAAATTATTCTAAACTCGCGCGTGTTGTTACTTGTTAGTTTGTTTTTTCAAAGGCAAAACCTGTCCCAATGGAATAGAAAAGAAGAGAAAAAAGTGTTTATAAAGTGTCATATTCTTCACGTGGGTTATTAAATAGGAAAGGCCCAGGGATACGAATGAACCTGAATTAATTGTTGTTACCTGAATTAATTATTGTTTGTCAGAAGTGGAGTGAAGATGATTATCTCTACAAGAATTACATCCTTAGTGCTTCGTCCAATCAACCGTATGATGTGTTATGTGATTTTGCAACCTTTGTTGACATATGGAAAGTCTTGGAAAAGAAATACAAGACAAAGGAATAAGCTGTGGTGAAAAAATATGCAGTTAGTCGGTATTTTAAATACCAAATGGTGAATGATAAATCTATAGTTAAACACGTAAATAAATTAAATCTAATAGCCCATTAAATAATCTCTGAGGGGATCAAACTGGACAAGTTATTCCAAGTGATGGCGGTGCTCTTTCTTAGTAATTCTGCCCAAGTGATGGTGTTGCTGCTAGGGGCCAGTGTGGGCAGCCCGGGGTGGTTGTGTTGTGGGGTCGGACTCCATAGTGGTAGACAAGCTATGTTTCAATAATCAAATCAGGAAATAGAGTGCCCATGTGGTGTAGGTGTGGTTGTGTGTGCGAGTGTGTGTGCGATGTGGGTGTGTGTTCAAAAAACAAGAAAGAAGGGGTGGTTGCATGTGTTGCTCTGCTTAGTGGGGGACCGATGTGCATTGGATCTTGCCAGGCGCTACCATCGATCGTAGCATCCCAAGTAGCTATGGTGTTTAGTTGCAAAGATGGACTGCTCTAGACACACTACACCAAAATTGTCAATCTGGTACGAATGAGAATTTGGTTCAAAAATGGCTCTAAGCCGTTCTTGATTTGACACGGTAATCACCCGTACCAAAGTCATTGTGTTTTGCATTGTTCTTTCTACTGTTTTGTTGGTGTGTCCCAATTGAGTGTTTGATTTTCTTATTTCTTACTATTTTGTTTTATTATTTTATTTTGAAATAGATGGACGGAATGGATTCAATTAAAAAACTTTGAGTGGACCCCACAAGGCCCAAGAGGCACGTTGCTCTATCTGCCACAGACTACCGATGGGTTTTAAACACTTCCTTATGCCAAAAGCCCTACAATGCCTCATTTCGCATCTCCATGGTGTCTCCGTCTCTGTCTCCCTCTCTCAATCTCCCTCTCCCTTCTGATCTCAACCCTCTCTCTCGATCTCCCTCTCACTCTCACTCCCTCTCTCTCGATCTTCCTCTCCCTCGATCACCATCTCTCTCAATCTCCCTCTTCTGATCTCAACCCTCTCTCTTGGTCTCCCTCTCCCAATCTCAACCCTCTCTCCCGATCTCCCTCTCACTCTCCATCCCTCTCTCGATCTCCCTCTCAGTCTGTGTAACAAGTGTGGAGCCTCTGGCACAAGTGGTGAATGCGCCAGTTGTTGCAGATCAGGGCCAAGCTGCTACTCCAGCAATGGTCGTAGTGGTCATTGCTCTAGGCCTTGTGCTAATCTGCTTGCAGCCACTAGGGCGAAGAATCGTGGCCGTCGAGTTCTATAATGGCATCAATGACCTCAACAATGTCATCTTTCTGGAGGTCCGTGGAAGCTTTGCCAAGGTATTTTTGTAATTCCGCCATCTTTCCTGCCTTTTTGTCGTTGTAATCGGTGATTCAGGAGTTAGGAAGTCAAATCCATTCTCGAGGTTCACCAGGAATGAGTTCAAGTTGACGATTGGGGTCAAGTTCGCAACTCGGAGCTTGAACGTCTACGAGAAGGTCACCAAAGCTTAGATTCGAGGTACGACTGAGCAAGAGAGGCGATCTTCTTCAAAACCCCTCTGTTTCCATTTTTCTAATCAGTGTTTTTTTTTTGAAAATATCTTGGCATGATTTTGTCTATGTGAAGCTGTAGATGCTGATTTGGGTTGGCAAGAAATGTTCTTTCTTATAGTATTTAGAGTTTGAGATCTGTAGCATTTTCTTGATGTGGATTTCTGGGAGTATATTTTTTCTTTTTTAAAGTTATAAAATGGTATAGATCTAGAATTATTAGTTGATGCTTCTTCCATGTGAATTTTTTGGAGTATATTTTTCCTTTAGTTTTTTCTTTTTAGTTTTATGATAGTTTGTTCTATCAATTCTTGATCTAGATTAGTTGATTTCATAGACACATTTACATTTGCTAGATTGAGTTCCTCACCTTTGTGACTTTTTTCTTTAACGTACTTGATAACTCATGTTTGATCTGTATGTTGGGACCTCTTTGATTGATATATATGTAAAATGTTGTTAGATAAATGATGCACACATACTGTTCAATAAAATGCTCATGATAGATGTTTCTTCCTGGAATGCTCATCAGATCAAACTTTGCATGTCTTTATCATGTTATGGCCTTTAATCCGAAGTGTTCTCTGGAGCAGATCTTTTGGTGGGTCCCATTTGCCACCTAATGATGATTATTTGTAGCTAGATCATTAAAGCATGATCTAGCCCTAAGCTTACTCCTCTACACAACACAGCAGGTGGGTCCTGCTGAGCATCAAGTCAGCTTACTTAAGTCACAATCTCAGCTTTGAGCTTCTTTTCAACTGGGCCTCATGAGATCTCAATTCTGTCTTTCATAAGTTGTTTCTTATGTGATATCACTTGAGTCTTTTAGGAGTTGTTTCTTGACAACAAGATTCTATCTTCAACAATATGCAGTTCATTGTCAAACGGGTGCTCCTGGAACAATAATTCTTTTAGCTTGTATCCAAGGGCCCTAGCCCTACACTGACCCTGAATCTGCCCCCAGAATGGGTCGATGTCTATATTAAAGCTCAACTTGTGGCCATTAGCACGCCTTAAATCAAACTGTCCCGATTAGATTGATCATCATCCAATAATCAAAGTGGTTGTAGAATCCTAACCTTTGGCTAGTGAACACCAATTTGAAGTAGTCAGATCACTAGATAACATTTGCTTTAACAGGCCATTAAATGGCTGTTTGCATAATTCTCAGTTTATTGTCCATCTATCATAATTTGGACAGTTTCGCCGATTTGGCTACTAGTTGCCATGAGATCTCTATGAGTTAGGGCTGGCAGATTCCAAACTTTTTTCCATTTGAGTTTATTATTATTATTATTATTTAAATCTTAGTTATCAAAGAAAAAAAAATCACATTTGATTGAGAATTCATAATCAACTCTGCAATGGAATTCAACTAAACCAGGAAAATATTAACCTTTCATCACCCCAAAAAACACCCTGAGAATTAAAAAAGAAGAAGAAGAAAAAGCATCTAATGCTTTGAGGCAATGAGACTAGCAAGATTGCCTAAAAATCTTAGAACTTCCTCTCCTAGTGATGAGATTAGTTCAGATTTTAGGATCCACTTAATGCATGGCACGGATCTTGTGTAAGTGTGCCACAACTCACTTCTTAAATATTCCAAGGTATAATCTTTCCATCAATATGTGTCAATATGGCACAAGTGCGAAAGAGTCGAGCTTTCCATCAGTGGGCCACACTCATTCTATCTCATGAACCAAAACTCTGTTTATTTCACTCCACAGGTAGGCCACAATATGTAAAACAAAATGGATGACTAGAAAAAAAAAGTCATTTTAACCAACCATTTTGTTTAGTACATTGTCACCTGCAAGAGGAGTGAAATGGCCTGATTTTTAAAATTTTTTTTTTAGCTGGAAGTCATGACCATCGTCAGTCGCCGCCAGTGGGCCCACATGCTGGGTGTTACAATGATTGGAACCGCCGATCTATTGTCTTGTTCTTCTATTTGTGTAATTATCTAGCATATAATACAAGTAGATTACATACCCCACTCTCTCTCATACAATAAACAAAGGGGTTTAAAATTGTTCTTAAAATTCCATCCTAAAATCTGACTGTTGGCAACATTAATAAGCATTCAAAACCGTTTTGAAAATTGTGCCTAAAATGTGATTGTTGACACCAAAACGGTTTAAAACCGTTCTTAAAATTCCATTTCTAAAAATTGAAACGGTACCCAAAACAGTTCTAGACCGTTCCTCTTCTAAAAGCTATGGCAATTCGCTGATTACCTCCACTGATTTTTGGTGCAGCTGCGATATTCAATAAGCTGGCCCTATAAGAAGAGGTGGTTGGATTTTACAAATGTGCAACTGTGTTTTCTTTTTCTTATTTATTTATTTATTTTGTATAGGGTTTTAAATGATAGGTGAGACCTGGTTTTTGTGGCACCCACCCAAACGAATGCATAGCAAATTTTCATATCAATAAAATTACAGATGATATGCTCCCATTTAAAAAAGAATAAAAATGAAAATAAAGGTAAAAGAGTTTCAAATTTCAAAGTCCATATTAGTATTGTTGGGAACCCAAAAAGGAATAGCATCTTCAAGCTCAATTGAAGTTGCGGTCTCCAGTGTGGGCATGAGTTTAATTTTTGTTATTTTTTTCCTAACAAATGTTTTTATAATTTTCATTTACCTGCTTTGTCTCTCCCAAGTCCATAGTGTGCATATTTTTCTTTTATTTTCTTTGACATGAGTAAAGCTGTACATGAGTCAAGTTAGCTTGGTTATCTCACTCGACTCGACTCGGAAAAGCTTGACTCACCTCGACTTGAAACTGGATTTGGACTGAGTTAAGTGAACTATTTTTGGAGCTTGAAAAAAAATAATTTCAAGACGAGTTCGAGCTTGCTCGATCTTGACTCGAATCAGCTCCAACCCTAACTCGAATAAACTCGAATTGAATTGGCTTAGTGAATGTCGATTATTTTGAAGTTGATGCTGGTCGCCAAGTGTTTGATAAAATGACTTAACGAAGTATTGTTTCTTGGATTGCCCTCATGTCATAGTATTCTCAAAATGGGCATTCGAGAGAAGTTTAAAGAAACAAATCACCACAAAAAAGATTTTTACATTGTAGGGCTATCCTCATATCTTAATCTTGATACTGCTCGCTGAGTATTTGATGAAATGCCTGTAAGGTATTGTTACTATTTTGCATTCAAAGTGTGAGAGATTGAAAATACATTCTGTATTCGAGAAAATTTCGCACAAGCTCAAACTTGACTGGAATTGACCTGAGTTGCTGACCAAATCGAACCAAACTAACCTGTCAAACTCGAGGACTAAGCCACGCCGAGTTCCAACTAGGTTTTAAGATTCAGAGCTCTTTGATTTTACCCTCCTCTCTAATATATGATATAAAAAGTTAGGGTTTTAAGATTGCACAAAGTATGGTGCTTCACCACCTTATAAACTTTTTTGTACCCTACTATGAGAGAAGTTTACTAACTTCTCTTATCAAATCTATCCATTGTCATGACCATCCACTAAAAATGCATATCCCATGCTGATTAAAGAGTGGACCATCTTATCATCATCAAGTGTAATCAAAATAGTCTTAAAAATAAAACGTCAATGGTTGAAAATTAATATTTGAAAGATAGTTTAAAACCTTTTTAAGTGTTAGGCCAAATAATAAAATCACTTGATAAGTACCTAATCTAATCTAATCTAGCAATAATATGTTGGGGTTGTGCCCTTAAAAACTGTAACATCCCAGATTTTCACTATTTTGGATTTGCAAAAATCCTAATTTTTTTTTATGTAATTAACTTATATTACCACTTACTGACCATTGGCACTCAATGATAGTTTATACACGGGTGGAACTAGTAAAGAACCGCATAAGTTCAATTAATCAACCGTAGGAAGCCAACGAATTTGCCCGATCACTTGAACATCAGGTGTAACCTCATGATTTACTCACATATGACCCAAATCTAACCGACCCATCGCTGACAAATCATGACAAGCATAAATAAATCAAAGATCTAACCGAAGCTGAGTTAGTTAAGGCCCAAATCTTGACTAATAGACCAAATCAACCCCTTTGCTCTTTTAGCCTAAAACCGACGGTTTAGAGTAATCATGACCAAATATCCACTTTCACTAGTTATAAATAGGCCACACTATGAATGTAGTTAATCCAAACCCTAATCATTGCCCACGAGAAATCTCACAACCAAATTCATTCCAAAAATGCCCCGATTTTCTGAACAAGCTCTAGACCGCTCGTTAGTGGGCCATTAGTTCCAAATCTATATAATAATGTCCGTCTCACTAGGCTTAATGTCCATTACGAGACATCCAGTCGAGATCGTGAGTCGAATCGCTCAACTTGGACTTACAAGGTCGGTGTAGGAGTTGTGAGAATATTCATGAAACTAACCAAGAACTTAAGTCACTTATCTGCGTTCGGTCTTTGTCCAAGTTGAGGATTTTGGACCGTCGGTTTATGACCAAACTTCACATGTAGAATAAGAATATTTTCCTGCTCATATCCATATAGCCGTGGCCTTGATCCACCATCGATGACCGTTGAACAGAATTCTAATCATATCCGTCGATCGATGCATCCAAATGGTGGGCCGATCATGTCCATACGTAGTTCATCATTAGGGCTAACTATCCTACGGTGTATATCAATATGTATACCCTATAATGGGCCCTAGAGCTTAAAAAGACCCTCCCATAGGTCTAGTATAGTAAAAACCTAGCCCTTGGGGCCATTTACATCAAGTCTAGCATTATAAAAGAGCCCCATTTGGGCACCCCCTTTCCACATACGATTTTGCCCTAGAAAAAGGAAAGAGAGAAGAGAGAAAGGGGAGAAAGAAGAAAGGAAGAAGAGGGGAAGGGAGAGAAAGTGGGCCATAGTTGAAGGTGGGGCCCAAGAGAAGTCAATCCTTGCAACTCCTTCCTTCTTCCTCAAGAGATCCCACACCCACCACTTAAAATCTGAATTTCAACCGATTGGAGAGGAAAGCACCCAACTCCTTGAGATCCCTTGTGTTGAGCTACATGGGCATGTAATCATAACATGTAAAGTTCATTTGACTCAGGATCTTTACGAATCCACCACGAGTTTGACAACCCTAGATCGTTTCCTAGAGCTCTCAATGTTTCATAGGTGCGGACTATTATCCTTAGGTGTCCTAGCACCAATTATACTATAAGTCTAATGATTTTGATTACTTGGATGATGTATTTGGAGAATCTAGAGAAAACCTAGGATTTGGATGTTTGTTTGGGAATTGTATGGGATTGTATGTTTTGTTTAGTTCTCATATGATGTTGTTCATGCTTCTCACATGATTAGGTTACAATGGATGATTACATGTTCATGTCTTCTATGATTTTCTCATATGGTGTTGCTTTGTAACATGTATGATTCATTAACTCTTATGCATTTGATCTACAAGACGCATGAAATGCTTAACTTCCTCACTAACTCATACAACACACATGCACCTTTGTTCATCATAATGTTAGCTTTGCTCGTTAAAATATTTGAATTGTATGTTGAGAAGTATGAAAACATGATATGGTTTATGCTAGTTCATACATTGATAGTTGGCATGTTATGGATCACCATCAAAACCCTTGGGTTGGTCAGGAACATTAGAAGAGCGAAGGTGGTCCCATTGGTAGGACTATCCTGAGGCTAAACCCATGGATTTGGGCAGGTGTGCGTAGGCTACAGTAGTTAGACTACATGGGTCGCTCGTACCCGATGTCGTCTGTCACGTACTTGCCTGGACTCATGCGGTCTAGTCTACTGGCTGACTAACCTTATTTGTTAACCTTGTTTGATCACCCATGTATAGAACCTGGAGCACCCTACAACCATTGTAACCCATTAATAACCAATTGAAGCCGATCCACCGACTCGTGAGCTGGATATGGTGGAATGGGACACTATAGTCGAGCTGTCGGCCTACGCTAGGGTGACGAGCCTCCCCGTAGTGACCGCGAGCTATCCCTTTCTTAGCACTCCCCATATGCTTGAAGTCGGGGATGGGGAACCCAACGGGATCAAGGATCTCAGTGCCCTAGCCTCGCACATTGAGGGGCCTTGGCATTGCAACCAGTTGAGGGCATTGATATCGTGGGGTGTATCAGATTCCCCAACCTGCTGGATGAATAGACTTAACTAAGAACTCAGCTAACACGATCACATTGCATCGCACTAGTTAGGGTGGTGACTTGGTAGTCCTGGTCTCTTTGAGAGAGTGTTGGTCATACGCGATCGTTAGATAGAGTCGCTCGAGGGAGTGTTGTGGCGAGGGCATGCATCATATCATCCGTCATGCATGCGCATTAATAAGATTAGTTGTTTATGAATGATTTTTTTCATTAAATTCATAATATAACTGATGCTTGTTACAACTTAGGACTAATAACACCCACTAAGTTGATCACTCACTCCCACTCTGGGACAATATGTTTTAAAACATCAACCAGACTCTCCCATAGTTGCAGGTGACGCAGAGTACGAGGAGCCTGGTGCCGCGAGTCTTGATAAGGAGGACGAGTTGTCCTACTTCCAGCTGATGGGCGGTTTTCCATCAGCCTAGTAAACGGATTTTGGATCGTTGAGTGTTGGACTCAGCTCATCATTCTTTTTGGATACATATTTTTATGATTTTGTTGGACACATATATATAACTCATATATGTATTGGGATTCATGGAATACAACTCTCCCTAGTCAGTGAACAATGTGTCCAATCTCACGTTCTCTAAGACCAAAAGATATACCATGTAATCCTTACACAACCCATAGAATATAAGATACATGTAAAGCTAAATATATTTAAGGAATATAAGATGTGTCTAAGGACCCATGGTCATCAAGATCGATGAATGAGATCGACTCTATCACATCCACATGGCCATTGGATTAAGGTACATAATTATTTTATACGACTCTAACTCCAACACGGTGGGAAGAGAGAGTTTCAATCCATGGACCTCAGTACTGTGGCAATGATCATATAGCTAGGTTCTTACTCATACTTGTGTCATTCATATATATTGGTATTCTTGTATGAGGGGATTGACTTGCTGTTAGGGTGGACAACTTCCACCACCGGGCTCCACTCAGCGTCAGTGTGCCTTTACACTATCACATATAAGTGTGTGAATATGTAATTAATTGTTCCCTAAATGGGATCTTTAATCACTGACACATTGGCAGGAATGCTTGCAGTAACTAGTCTGTGAGGAACATGGTGCTCAACCCAGAAGATACTTGTAGTTGTACTATCTCCATAGGATTCCTTGCATTTTTGTCCAACTACTTGATTAATTCAAGGACTAATTAATGCTATTTAATACCAAGACAGAAAAGTTATTCTAAGAAGAAAGTAGCCAGCCATGGTGGCCCCACTATAGAGTTAAAGTGAAACCCCAACCATTAGGTGAGTCACCCTACAGTAGAACCGTGGATTAAAAAAATCAGCCTTATCTATGGTTCAAGTGGACCACATGATTAAAAATAGTGCACAACGAAAACTCACCCTCTAATTTATTTTCATTGGTTTGGCTCACATGAATCACATGTGCCCCTGATTTTTGGACATTAGGCATAGATTTTTAGTATGCCATCTTAATGGTTGGAGTGGATTTCACATTCTTGTCATGTCGAGCTTGGTAAAAATCAAGGGTGGACGTCTCTCCCAATGTTTCCATTGCTGTGGCTTAATTGAATCAAAGGTTAGCATAATTTTTTTTGGCTCTAGGCCCATAATGGGATTACGCATCTAATGATTGGAGTGAATCTTACTTACACATCATAGTGGGCCTGTAAAAATAGGAGGGTGGCTGTCTGCGCTGCGGCACTACTTGATTACAGAGATGAATACCACTAAGGATGAGTGATTTCAAGTCACAAAGGTTGGTCATTTCAATGGACCGGCTATGGTTTTAATTTGAAATCTACTTCCACCATCAAGTGGATCACCCAATGTTAGATCAAGGGATTTAAAATTAGTCCCAACATGATTTATATGTTTTATCTACGCCGTCCATGCATATTTTGAAATTATTTTAGTATATGACGCCAAAAATGAGGCAGATCTAACACTCAAGTGGACCACACCACAAGAAAAAGTCAAGATTGAAGACTTACCTTAAAAAACTTCTTAAGTTTCAAAGAAGTTTTGGATCAAGCTGATATTTCTATTTTCCCTTCTACATCTAGGTTTGTATGACTTTATGAATAGGTTGGATGGCAAATAAACATCATGGTGGGCCAGAGGAAGGTGTCAATGTTGAGCATCATTGTTCCCACTATTTCTTTTGGTGGGGTTCACTTGAGCTTTGGATCAGCCTGAGTTTTGGGGCCATGCCTTCAAGTAATATGAGAAAATGGATGGATGGTGTGGATAAAACAAATACATCATGGTGAGGCACACAGATCTTTGCATCTACGGACGCCCATGCTATGTGGTACGCCTACACAATCTAAGTCCATTTCGGAAGATATCGATCTTTCCTTGGAGCTAGACTAGAAAAATTTCCTACTGTATGACCCATTTATGGCCCACAGACCTTTTTAAGCCCACTTATTTTTAGCTCCCAAGAATAAGCCCCAGCTGTACGGACAACTTTTCACAGGTCAAAAATGCCCCTACTTTTTCATAAATGTGATTTCTGAAAGCTAGGGTTTCCTATGGTTACGGATCATAACCGTAGCCCTTGCTTTTTCGATATGTCCTTCGATATGTATCGAAGGTCTTTTAATATGTATCGAAGGTCTTTTGATATGATCGAAAAAGGTCCAGAACTGTCTAGCGAGTTTGCCTAAAAAATTGTGTCGCCCCGTGTTTTCAGGACCCAAGTATATAACCCGTTTCCCAAAAACTCGAGTGTTAACCTATAAAATTTAGTGTAAATTTGAATTGCTTGTCATTATTCAGAGTTAACAGCAACAAAGCTAGAATAAGCCATGCATTAAATAAAAACATTCTGGTAATCACCAAATTTCTAAATGTGGCGCCCATACAGGACTTATACAATCCTAAATACAAAGTTCATTAATTAAAAACAGGAATCCATCAACTAGTGGTGGAGCTCAATATGGGCTGCAGGGACCTCGTCTAGCTCCTTAGCTACCCGATCTGCTCTAGCAACCTAGTGAATAGCATCGGCTCGCTCTATACCTGCATCAACTGTTATGGTTTGATAGTGTTAATGGCTATCGCAGTGAGGAGCACCCTCTAAGATTGCACACTCATCATTCATAATCAAATATAGATCGCAAGTCATGCACTTTATATGCACTAATCAGGGCATTTCATATTCATACTCATATTAAGGAAATCAAACCAATCAACAGAATTTCATCGTAAGAAAAATATAATAACATTCGTAATACGAGGGAACATGTTCAGATAACCAAATAATCAACATATGATTTTCTATTACACCTGAAATCATATTATACGTGAACTACGCAAGATGGCTAGAAAATTGATAAGCGAATTTCAACTCCACCCAGAAATCATGGTACAGGTGGAATTCGTAAGGTGAATAGAAAATCACCCGTTAAACCTCTACCTCACCCCGAAGTCATATCGTACGTGAACTCTGCAAGATGGCTGAAAAATCGATAAGCGAACTTCAGCTCCACCTAAAAATCATGGTACGACTGAACACCGCAAGGTGAAGAGACAATCAACATACAAACTCTAGACCACCTAAAAATCATATCGTATATGAACACTGTAAGATGGCTAGAAAATCTGTAAGACCCGTATCCTAAACCGTATCGTTCTATATGCTTCCGCGGTCCTCCCGGTCGAATTTCGACAATCCTCGACCCGTATCCGATGTTTGAGCACGATCCTAAGTCGAGTCCTGCATACCAAAGTAAGCTCAACCCGAAACTTGTACTTTCACAACCGCGCCGTCCCCGCAGTTCCAACGCCGTAACTCGTGCACCAATTCGATACCTAGGCTAGAAGTTGTGGGTCCGCGTTCATTCCGAAGAAACATCGCGCGTTACGAATTTTGAGGGAATCTCTATGACATGTCCCATCAATCAATCAATCAATCAATGTCCAGTACAAGCCATACCCTAAGTACAACAATCCATCCCTCCTTTTCCATAAGTCAACTCTCTCTCCCCTCACCATTCCTCTTTTTCAAATTTTCAACCTAACCCATACCTCACCTTACAACAACCACTCCACCCATTCATATCATCCCATCCTCTCTCTCTCTCTCTCTCTCTCTCTCTCTCATTTCTCAAACCTCCCAAGCATCACACGTCCAAGCCCTCTCTTCCCCAAAGCCAAGTGTTGCCCACTTTCCCTACACTCTCATCTCTCATCCTCACCATCAAAACTCTATCAACCTCCATCAAAGTTGAAGGCAAGAGGTATACAAGCCTAAGGGAGAAAGAAGGAGGCCAATAGGTAGGTGATCGACCGTTGAATTCTATTTTTTTAGCCCACATGTTGTGGGACCCACTTGATATTTATATTACATTTGGGAGGGCCCAATAGTGGCAGGGTCCCTCCCCTTCTCATGTCATCTTCTCTTTCTCTCTTTCTCTCTTTATCCTTCCCCTTAAATGAAGTGGGCCTCACCAATTCATGTTAAATCTACTCCATCCATCAAACGGTGTGGCCCACCACATTTCAGGCGAGATGATATAAAATATATTATATTATATTAATATTATATGTATATATATATATATATATATATATACATGCATGAAATCGTCCCTGTGGGACCCACCATGATGCTTGTACTATATCCACTGTCTAGCGTCTAGGGACGCTAGAAGTGGGTCCAAGTGAAGTATGAACTAACATGGGGTGCGTGTACTGACATGGGTGTGTACCAATGAGCTAATACAAAAAAAAACATTTGGGGGTGGGCTGCTCATGCAGGCCCCACCTTGACGTATGAGCCTAATCCACGCTGTCCATCCCATTCTTGTCACGCCCCAAACTTGAAAATTAGGCTCACAAAATTCTCAATCGCTGAATTCGGCGCTAACAGCCTCCGTAATGCCCCATTCTCGGATTTCGGCACTTATATGCCAGATTTCGATCCTGGGATCCTACAAGGAGGATTTTCCAACGTACATTTGCCTCATAAGAAGTATAACCATAAGTATACCCAAATCATAAAGGCAACATCATCACCACATATCCACTAATATAAACATTTGAATACAATGCTGAAAGGGAAATGCATATATTGAAATCAAAGCTCCAGAGGACAGCTGCACGCTTTAGACTCAACGTTGCTGCAACCTAACGCCACCTGCACGCATCTATTATGCATAAGCTTATAAAAGCTTAGAGGGTGGTGAAAGTGTGTACACAAGATAAGTGCCAAGTATACCATAAAGCCCATAAATCATACATCATCGGAATAAGCGAAAATACTGACAAGACATGAATCATACGATATTAGAGTAAGCGAAAATATACTGGTAAGTCCATGAGTGCTATCAGCCGTACCAAGGCCATGCGATGCAAAACATAATAAGACAATAACAGATGCTGAGGATGCAATGAAATATGCAAATTTTGACGAGTCACGAATACCATCAACCTCATCTAGGCTATATAAGTGCAAAAATATAGTAACCTAAAATGCTAAGTACTGCAGATGCAATGTGATATGCGGTGCGAATGAAATGACCATGCTGGAATGTGAAGTTGGGATGATAGTACGAAGTATCACAGGCTATGGGGTCCATCACAGGATACTTCTATTTAAACCAGTCCCATACCTAAATTTGGATAGTCAGACACAATGTGGTAAACTCCTGATCTCAGGTTAGTCGTGCGCCCAACCGAAATCCTGGCCATGCAATGGTACACGTAACAAATAGTTACGCACCACCAGCCCGAGTGGATAGTGAATGAATGAATGAATGAATGGACATGAAATTCCTGCTCAATAAGTCCACATATCAGTACGGTTGTTCTCTAAGGAAATCACTGGGGTCTATTACACTCGACACCGACTGCCTCCTCCTTAGCTGCATAACCTAGTGAGCGGAATAGACCTTATTATCCGCCTGAACAGTAGTCTGCCAATACCTACCTGGCTCGTCGATAGCGGACCCATGTACGAGCTGGTCATACTCAGCCTAGCTTATGGCCCCCTCACTCGGGCGGATAAGGCCACACACCCTCCCAACTGACCACGACACAGTGGGAGATGCAGCCTACTGGTATTTGGCACTCGAGCGTTCATGTTCCACTCGGTCTAGATGTTGGGGCTACTCCTGGCCTCGGAGGTTTTAAGATTTTCACCCAAGGACATCCTAAGTGCCCATAGTGCTAGAACCAAATTTTTTTGGTGTCTCATTTGGCCATCCACAATGTGTCTGTGGAGGCCATGACCCTGATGTCGTTAGGGCGTATAATGATCAAGTCACATATATGTAAGATGCATGAGTTATATTATCCAGTCATGCAGTAATCCTGCGCATATGGCACGATAATGTGGGCACTCCTTCTCATAAGGAGTCCCGTAAATAGTCTACCCAATGGCATATGCTATGATTAAACATTCCTCATATCAGGCATACATATGATGCGTATGGGCATGAATCATGGAGTTATACTAAGCATTTTATATGGTGATGAACTATTCTCACAACGAAGATGGGCCTTGATGGCCTACACACAACAAGTATGGGCCTATCAATGGGCCCTAGGGAGAGTTATAATGTGGATATTTAACCAACATTATTCTTACAATGTGGACGTTAAACCGACATTGCTCTCAAGGCATGGCCCGTCATAAATGTCATTACATAACCCATGGTGGAATCACACAATGTAATAAACCTTGTATACATCCCATTGGGCCTCAACCCATGGGCCTCAAATACATCAAATAGGCCTCAACCCACGGGCCCTAATACATCACAATGGGCCTTAACCCATGGGCTTCAAATACATCAAATGGGCCACATCATATGGGCCTCATATACATCAAGTGAGCCTCAACAACGGGCCATAAACATATCAAAGGTGGGCCTCAAAGATGGGTCATAAACATATCAAAGGTGGGCCTTACAGATGGGTCATAAACATATCAAAGGTGGGTCTCATAGATGGGCAATAAACATATCAAAGGTGGGCCTCATCTGCGAGGCCATAAACATATCAAAGGTAGGCCTCATAGATGGGCCATAAACATATCAAAGGTGGGCCTCATAGATGGGCCATAAACACATCAAAGGTGCGCCTCACAGATGGCCATAAATAAATCAAAATGGGCCCCATACATATACCAAGGTGGGCCTCTATGGGCGGCCACAAATAAATCAACATGGGCCCCCATACATATACTAAGGTGGGGTCCACTTGAACTATAGATCTGTCTTATTTTTAGCCTCAAGCCCTAGAACAGGCTTTCAAATTGGTTGGACAGATTGGATGCAACACATGCATCACGGTGGGGGGTCCACATGAAGGCCCACCATCATGTATATATTATATATAATATAATATATAATCTATATATAATATATATATATATACAATATTATATGTAACATAATACACACACACACACACACACACACACACACACACACACACTGCAGTTGTAGTCCCCTACACGTGGGGTGGGTCCCACCGTGCGGACGGTGCGGATAGAACACATAAATCATGATGGGTCCCACCGTCCACCATCAGTGGACGGTGTGAATGAAACATATACATCAGTGTGGGGCTCACGTGGGGCCCACCATCATGTCTATATGCCATCCAATCCGTTGATAAGGTCACACGTACTTGGCTGAAAGGGAAAAATAAATTTCATCTTGATCCAAAACTTCTGTGGCCCAGAAAAGGGTTTCAAAGGTAGCCATTCAATCTTACTGATTCCTATGATGTGGGCCACCTGAGCCTCAAATAGGGTTGATTTTTGGGGATGGCCCACAAACCTAAGGGGCCCACAGAATGGACAGAGTGGATATACAACACACATCAAGATGGGGCCCACGGCTGGGACCGTGGGTCCTTACTCGTCCGCCTGCCCACTAGCCAGCACAGCAGGCGCTGCCTGCGCCTCTGACAGCAGCAGCGTCAGCTACTGCATGTCTTATATATATATATATATATATATATATATATATATATATAAAATTTCCTGAGGTTTTTCATAGGTGGGGACCACATCAGGGAAATTTGACACCGCCATTGATCCTCATAGCTTAAGACAAGCAGAACGAGCCCAATATTCAATATATTTTGGGGTACAGAAACATCAGGGTGAATTTCAATGGTAAAGCCATTGTTTGCTATGCTATGGCCCGCCAGAAACTCGGATTGGCCCCATTCTTCGGCTCAACGCCTAAAACGAGTTGGGGAATGGAATAGATGGCATGGATTTGATCAGTGTAATAGGGTGGGGCCTGTGTGAGTGGTCCACCCAAAAGCCTTAAAATCCCTTTTTTTTTGTTTCCTGCAGTCAGTACACCCACCATCTGTTCACATCTCACTTTACATTTTACAACCACATCTAGTGTCCAAGGACGCTGGACGGTTTGCATACAATTAAAGTGGGTCCCACAGGGACGTGGCCCACTTAAATCAATTTGATATTTGGGTTTTCCACTCCTATGAGGTAGGGACCACATGACATGAATGGTATAGGTAAAACATACATTAAGGTGGGATCCATCCAAGTGGGCCCTACCACTACATCATCACATATAAGAATAAAAGAAAGAGAGGGAAAGAGAGAGAGAAGGAGAAAGGGACACGTGTGATGGAGGGACCCCGGCACTACGGGCCCTCCCTTGCATAATTTAAAGCATACATCAAGTGGGTCCCAATATATATGGGCCCACCAAATCAAGGATCAACGGTGGAGATCACTTCTCCACCAAAATGAAAGGTCTAGATGACCTTATTTATGCAAGGAAAATAAACATCATGATGGGGTCCATGGAGGATGGCCCCATCATGGAATGATCATAGAATTTAAAGTGAGCCATCGGCCACATCTAGGGTCTAAAGTGAGATCCATACCATCAATCGGTAGGCCTCACTTGGCTCATCATCAAAATAATGAAATCTAGCCTATGGAAGCACCCACTGTTCGATCTTCTTAGTCCGTTGGAAAGCCGATCTCCTTGTGCTTCACTTTGATGGAGGGTGATGAGGTTTGAATGGCTAGGATGATAGATCTAAGGAGAGGAAGTGGGCCACACAACTCACTTTTCTCTCACTTGGGAAAGCCATGGACGTGCACCATTTTCCTTGCTTAGAAAATGTGAAGAGAAGGAGAGAGAGAGAGAGAGGGTTGTAAGGGAGAGAGAGTGATAGATGATGGATGTGAGGTGAGTGATGGGTGAGGTGAGAGATTGGTTGACTTTGGGGTTTGCTTGACTTGTGGAGAAAGAAAGCATGAGTTGCTTTTGTACTTGACACGATGTGATGTGATTGATTGATGGAGTGATTGATTGATGGGACATGTTGTAGAGATTCTCTTGGGATTGCAAACGCGCACGGTGTTTCTTCGAAATAAACGCTGGCGCACATCTTCCTGCTAGGGTATCGGATCAGTGCGTAAGACGCGGCATTGGAACCACAGCGACGGTGCGGTTGCAATGGTACAAGTCTCGGATTAAGCCAACTCAATCCTACAGGATACGACTTAGGGTCGTGCGAAAATATCAATTATAGGTCACGGATTGCCAGAATTCGCTGGGAAGGATCGCGGGAGTTGACGGAACAGTACGGGCTAGGATACGGGTCTTATAATTCTCCTGACCATTTTAGGCGTTGAGCCGAAAAATGAACCCAATCCAATCCTCGGGCGGGCCATACCTTAGGAAATAGTGCTATTACCATTAAGACCCACCTTGATTCTTCTATTCGCTAAAAACACGTCGTATATTGGTCTCATTTGGTCGATCATGGGCCATAGAATCTAATGGCCGGGTTAGATTTTTTAGATGTGGGCCCTATATATGAAAAATTATGAAATTAAAAAAAATAATAAAAAAAGAACATGTAGCAGTGCCTATTGCCTGCAACGTCAGCAGTGTAGGACGCTGCTGCTTGCTGCGCCAAGGACGAAAGAGGCAGGGATGTGGGTCCCAATTGTAGGCCCCACCATGATGTGTGTTGAGCATCCATGCCGTACATTGGTGGGCCCCTTAGGGCAGTGGGCCCCCCTCCCAATATCAGCCATATACATGGCTCGGGTGGGCCACATCATAGGAAAAAGTGGTGATTAAATGGCTGCCATTGAAACCCTTTTGGGCATTGCAGAAGTTTTGGATCATATGTGAAATTTGTTTTACTCCTCACCCAGGTCCGTGTGACCTTACCAACAGGCTGGGTGGAAAATAAACGTTATGGTGGGCCCAGGTCCGTGTGACCTCATCCACAGGTTGGGTGGAAATTAAACATTATGGTGGGCCCCAAGGTCTGTATGACCTTGTCAATAGGTTGGGTGGAAAATAAACATTTTGGTGGGCCCAGATCTGTGTGACCTTATCCATAGGTGTTGTGGGTCAAATATTGCATATTAGACCCATTTATTGCATGGATTTACAAGCATGATACTGTTTAATGGCCCGATTTAATCGTGTTTGTGATGCAGAGTGTATTTACGAGCATGGACCGAAAAAGGGTGCTTAAAGCATGAATTTAACGCTCTAATGACACCAAGCATGGGACGGACCCCATGAGACCAAGATCGACAGATTTGAACGCCAGGGATCTAAGAAAATTGAGAACTGATGCTCAAGTAGCCCGAAAGACGTTCAGAATACAAGATCGTAGGGTTCCCACCATCCGTTCAGTTCAAAACTCTATATGTAGGCTGAGGATAAAAAATTAACTGTACAAATCAAAAATCAGCCATTGGATCGCTATGGAAGTGGCCCAACGGATAGATCAGCCCCTTAAATCCTTAAGTGGGGCCCACTTGATATTCGGATATTTTCCATTTTGGTCTCAACTGTTTAAATGAGCTGACAAAATGGATAGACGGATCGGATTTCTCAAAAACATCATAATGGACCCCACTGCAGTATGAGTGTGCATAGTGCACAAGTGCACTGGCCGTGCACAGAAACGAAGAATCGGTCAATTCGACCCTTGACCGACTTCTTCCAAAAGCCAAAATGCAACAGCGTTTACGCCGTTCGACGCTGTTCTGCGTTGTGGGCCCCACTCATCAGCTAGTTTGAAGATCGGATCCATCCATTGCATCCAGAGGGTGGGTGTAACCCACGTCTTGGTGCCCTTCTTCCCCCATGCGAGCGTATGCGCATTTTCAGCCGTTAAACGCAGGACGGATGGCTGGCTTACAATTCAGTGGGCCACGCCAGAAGTTCTCCCAAAACTGACCATCATAAACGGTTTTTCGAGATGTAACGAGTAGACGGAGTGGATTTCTCCTTCAACGGAGTTTGTGGACCCCACTGCCCTCAGCCACGAAAACGGAAATTCCGTTTCTTGCGGCTTTGTTCATGGAAACTGGAGCTGTCCGCGTTTTGCGGGCGTCTGTGGGCCACCATCACAAGTTATCTCTCCAATCCAGATCGTCCATCAGAAGGCCACGCTTCCTATAATCCAAGCCTAGATGAATGAACTACAGGAAGTAATGAAGATCAGTTTTTAAACCGACTAAAAGAAGACAGACGGAAGAAAAACATCATTGGACTGTGCCAAAACCCAATAAAAACCACTCTTTTCCAACTGTTTTTTCGCCAGGAATCCAATGAACGTGATGGATCCTTCTGAAAACATCATTATCAGGCCCATCGAGCATCCCAGCGCCGGTTCGTGCGCATGGAAACGTCCTGATGCCATCCAATTTTTACGGCCCATTGTGCGATCTTGTATGTGATCAGATGCAAGATCTGAACTATTCAGAAGATCTAGAAGGGAGTGTTGACTCTATCCAAGAAGTTAGATCGGAAAAAAAAGAAAATCTTTTTTTCCATATTCTGATCAAACGCAAGCAGGCTTACGCAGAAACAGAGCATTACACAGCAACGTGCGTAAGGAGCTTCCGCTCTCTCCCAGCCGACGTCCTTTTCGCCTATAAAAGAAAGAAAAAGAGAAAAGAGAGGCATCCTCCTTTGGCTAGATCTGGGCTGGACGTGGGGTAGACAGAGACAGAGTAGTTAGAGTTTGGTTTCTTTTATTTTTATTTATTTTTCTTTTTTTAAGAATCAGCCTAATCATGTCTATCTTAGGCTGAACCTCTTAACTAGGGCTAAGAGGTGAAGTTTGTAGTCTGATGGGAGAGCCTTTTCTTGTGCCTCTTGTTTAGACTGATTGATATTGATTTTAGTTCAATTAAAAGGAATTTCAGTTTTTTTAATGGTTTGTTGTGACTGAAATTACAATAGATCTGCGATGGCTTTGAGTATTTCTTCCTCCTTTTGATGTTTATGACATCAGGAAGCCCTGTTGTTCACCATCGTCTCATGGGCAAAGACGGATGACGGTACCCTTCCTAACCTTCATGCATTGTTGATTGGTTGGTAATTAGTTTAATTCTGTTGTTTGCTTTGTCTCCTGGGCATGGTTTGATGATGGAATCCATTCTAATTCATCTACCTTTCATCTCGTGAAAACTAGATCAAGTATGTTCAGTTTAATTTCCATGATTCTTGATGCAGGCATAAAATCTCCCTGATCTCTACAAGTGGATCCTCTGAATCCCTAGTTTCCTTCTTCTGAATTCCTTAAGTTTTAGATTAATCTCTCACCATTATTCATCACTTTATATTGGATTTAGATTTCATCTTAGGCTAGTTCTATTTCTACCTAGTTTCAGGTAACGTACAAGTATCAGTCCCTTGGGATTCGACCTCGGTCTCACCGAGTTTATTACTACATCACAACCCTATACTTGGGGAGTGAACAAGTTTTTGGCGCCGTTGTCGGGGACTGACGGTTGCGATTCTCTGAAATTAATTAGGTTTAGAATTAGTTTAAGATTAGAATTTGACTAACTTTAGTATTAGATTTTTTTGAACTAACTTGTTTTCCTGTTTTATAGGATCCTGACATAAGTTTCTAAATTGGTAATTCCTTCCTAAATTCTCTACTTTTTCTACTTTTACAATTAGAGTTTAAATTTTAGAAATTTTCTAATTCTAGTATTTTCCTATTTTTAGGAAATAGTTTATTTTTAGAAACTTTCCTCTTTTTGTTTTTAGAGACTAGGTTAGTTTTTCCCTTTTTAGAAATTCTTTCTAATTTTCAGAAACTAACTCATCTTTCGTTTAATTCATTTTTAGAAACTTTCTAATTTTGGCTCTTTTAGAATCAAATTTTGTTTCCTAATTTATTTTTGGAATTTTTTTTTTTAGAAACTAACTTTCCTATTGTGTAGGCTTTTAAGGTAGAAATTTCTAATTCGGTAAGCTTTCTCTCTACTTTCTATTTTTCTATTCTCTTTTAGTAATTTACTTTCTAGATTAGAGCTTTCCTAATTTATTTTAGAAATTTTCACTCCCTTTTAGAAATCAGTTTACTGCTATCTTTGTTTTAAGGATTTTTCTTCTCTTTTTTTAAGAATTTAACTTATTTTATCTTATTTTGCAGGTTTTTAACTTACGAACTCCAAGTTGGTAACTTCTTTCCAAACCTCTCTTTCTTTTTAGATTTTCTTTTCCTTTCTTAGGATTAGGTTTTGAATTTGATTGAGGGCTGCGAGTATCTCATGCCCAAGTGGGCTCGTAACAACACTCGACGTCTCTTGACTGAAGGAGGATTGGTTGAGGGGTTGGCTATCCATCGCAGGACTAGACACCACTCGAAATTCCCTGAGTTAATTGAAGTGATGGCTGGAAACCAACCTCTTCTGCCTCAACCTAGGGTGGA
Organism: Magnolia sinica; assembly: GCF_029962835.1. Taxonomy (NCBI): domain Eukaryota; kingdom Viridiplantae; phylum Streptophyta; class Magnoliopsida; order Magnoliales; family Magnoliaceae; genus Magnolia; species Magnolia sinica. The sequence continues at coordinate 83,610 of NW_026682800.1, read as the reverse complement.
GGACATTCAGGATGAAAATGAGGTGTATCAAGCACCCTTGCCACGTACCTTATGAGATTATTTACAACCAGAAGGGATGAGTATGCCCTCATGCATGATTTTTCCTGAAAATACACGACATATGGACATCAAGCCAAGGGTTATCCAACTTCTTCCTAAGTTCCATGGGCTTGAATCTAAAGAACCATATCTACATTTGAAAGAGTTTGATGAGATCAGAGCCACTTTATATTTTCAAAATGTGTCTGAGGACACAGTCAGGCTAAGACTCTTTCCTTTTTCCTTAAAAGAGAAGGCTAAGACGTGGTTACATTCACTGCGTCCTAGATCCATTGGCACATGGAATGATATGAAAAGGGAATTTATAAAGAAATTCTTTCCACATCATAAAACAATTACCCTTAGAAAAGTAATCACGAACTTCACCCAAAAGGAGGATAAAACATTTTACCAATATTGGGAAAGGTTCAAAGATTTGGTCAGTTCATGCCCACAACACGGCTTTGAAACGTGGCGCATTACAAATTTTTTCTATGATGGACTGACATCTTCCATGCGCCAAATGGTCAAGACAATGTGTAATGGAGAATTCATTAATAAAAATGTTGACGAGGTATGGGATTACCTCGATAGTCTTACTGAAAAAACACAATCATGGGACTATTACCCAAAGTCGAACACCACGTTTAAGCCGACTCAATTAAAGGAGAAAGGTGGATTATATCTCTTGAAAGAAGAGGATGATCTCAAGTGTAAAGTGATTACGCTCATAAGGAAAGTTGAGGCCATGGAAGGAAAGAAGGATAAGGTTAATGAAAGTGCTTGCGGCATCTGTGATTACAACATTCATACAACTGAAAATTGCCCTACAATACCCGCCTTTCGAGAAGTGTTGAATGAACAATCCAATGTCGTAAATAATTATCAAAGACCTTTCAATGGACCAACCTCTAATACGTACAATCCTGGTTGGAAAAATCATCCAAACTTTAGTTGGAGAAATAGACAAACTGCTATCCCTCAAAGTTTCTTCAATCAAAATCCAAATCAGGGGAAACCTCAAGAAGAACCGGTTCAAAATTCCATGTAAGAGCCGACCCATGCAATGCTAGACTTTATGCAAAAGATGGATTCACGTATGACGGTTATAGAAAAGGGGATGCTTCCTGCACAACTATTCCCAAATCCTAAACCGCAATACGAGATAAGTGATCCCAGCACTTCAAATCAAATGAGGCACACTAAATCCATCACCACTCTTAGGAGTGGGAAGATCATTGATAAAACCCTTCCGGTTAGGCCCAAAAAGCCTCAAGAACCAGAAGAGGACAACAATAATGGATCTAGTGAGGCCCCACAAAAATTAGAACCGGAACTTCTAGAAAAGCCAGTTGCTCCATTTTCCCAACGCTTGGTTACACCAAAACCTCTCTCTAACTCTCAGGATATCTTAGAGGTGTTGAAACAAGTGAAAGTCAACATTCCTTTACTTGATGTCGTAAAACAGATACCTTCATATGCCAAATTTCTAAAGACTTATGCATGACCAAACGACGGCAGAGTATTCAAAAGAAGATCTTCTTGACCGAGAAAGTGAGTGCCATCCTAAAGTAAGACGTGCCACAGAAATTCAAAGATCCTGGTAGCCCAACCATATCATGTGTAATCAGGGACCATCGAATTGATCATGCACTTCTTGACTTAGGAGCGAGCGTCAATCTGATTCCCTACTCGGTATACAAACCGTGAGGTTTGGGTGAATTAAAACCCACCCTAACCACACTACAACTTGCTGATCGCTCTGTTCGTGTACCAAGAGGGATAATCGAGGATGTGTTGGCCCAAGTTGATAGATTTTACTACCCTGTAGATTTTATCCTGGACACCGAACCCATCAATAACATGAGCACTCAAATTCCCATCATTCTTGGTCGCCCATTCCTTGCCACTTCAAATGTAATTATCAATTGCAGGAATGGTGTCATGACTATGTCCTTTGGGAATATGACATTGGAGTCAAACATCTTTTTCAATAACGGCAGAAACTTAGAGGATGATGACGATTTCCACAACATTAACATGATTGACTCTTTAGTGGAAGATACGACACCTTTAACCTTATCATCTGACCCTCTAGAGACGTGCCTGGCCCACTCCCATGATTTTGATAATGACATGATTAGAGAGATGTGTGCCTTACTTGATACTGTACCGGTACTTAAAGTTAATCGGTGGAGGCCACAATTGGAAGAGTTACCCCAAACTGATGTAGTGCCTTTACCGTCTAACCTCAAGCCACTAAAGCTTGACCTAAAACACTCTGATTTAAAATATGTCTATGTAGGTCAATATGAGACATACCCGGTGGTGATCTCTGCGCACCTGGAGAAAGAACAGGAGGGTATGCTCATATCTACTCTCATTGAGTATAAGGGAGCCCTTGGATGGATGATAGCGGACCTCAAGGGAATCAACCCCTCGATTTGTACTCACCGCATTTATCTTGAGGATAATGCTAAGACCACTCGGCAATCACAACGTAGACTAAATCCAAACATGAGGGAAGTGGTTAAGGCCGAGGTTCTTAAACTATTAGATGTGGGTATCATATACCCCATATTCAATAGTCAATGGGTGAGTCCAACTTAGGTGGTTTCTAAGAAGTCCGGGATCACCATCATAGCTAATGCTAATAATGAACTCGTGCCAACTAGAGTTACTACTGGTTGGAGGATGTGCATTGACTACAGGAAGCTGAATACCATCACAAGGAAGGACCACTTTCCTTTGCCCTTCATTGATCAAATCTTGGAAAGGCTAGCTGGTATTCTTATTACTATTTCCTTGATGGGTATTTGGGCTACAATCAGATTGAAATCACCCCCGAGGACCAGGAAAAGACTACATTTACATGTCCCTACGGCACCTTTACTTACAGAAGGATGCCATTCGGATTATGTAATGCTCCTGCTACTTTTCAGCGATGTATGATGAGTATCTTTTTTGACATGGTGGGAAAATTTCTAGAGGTCTTCATGGACGATTTCTCTGTTTTCAGTTCATCTTTTAGCAAGTGCTTAGAGAGTCTTAAATGTATGCTGAAAAGATGTGAAGAAAAGAACTTGGTACTTAATTGGGAGAAGTGTCATTTCATGGTTCATAAGGGAATTGTCCTTAGACATATTATCTCGTCTAAAGGAATCGAGGTGGATAAGGCAAAAATCGATCTTATCTCTAACCTACCTCCACCCAAGAACATCAGAGATGTGCGGTCCTTCTTAGAACACGCAGGTTTTATAGACGATTCATAAAGGACTTTAGTCTCCTCTCTCATCCCTTATATAATCTTCTGCAAAAGGATGCACCATACGAGTGGACTGAGCAATGCCAGGAAGCTTTCACCAAGCTTAAGGGCATGTTAACCACTGCACCCATCATGCAGCCACCCGATTGGATCCTTCCTTTTGAGCTTATGTGCGACGCTTCTGATTATGCTCTTGGGGTGGTTCTAGGCCAGAGAAAAGATAAGAGGCCCTACGTCATTCATTACGTAAGTAGAACTTTAAATTCTGCCCAAGTGAACTACTTGACAACGGAAAAGGAACTCCTAGCCGTAGTGTTCGCTTTGGATAAATTTAGGTCCTACTTCATCGGATCCAAGATCATTATCTACACAGATCATGCGGCACTTAAGTATCTTCTTCCTAAGAATGATTCTAAGCCCCGTTTGATACGATGGATCCTTCTACTCTAAGAATTTGATTTGGAAATTAAAGATAAAAAGGAAGTAGAGAACATAGTGGCCGATCACCTTTCTTGCCTTAATCCCTCTGATTCCCTTGAAACGACACATATCAATGACATGTTCCCTGATGAACAATTGTTTAGAGTCTCCCATTCACCTTGGTTTGCTAATATTGCTAATTATCTTGCCACAGGTTTCATACCGACACATTGGACTGCACAAGATAAGAAGAAATTTTTCACCAAGGTGCGCAACTTTTTCTGGGACGATCCATATTTGTTTAAATATTGCCCAGACCAGATCCTAAGGAGATGTGTGCCAAACGATGAGCATCAGAGTGTCATCTCCTTTTGTCACTCACAGGCCTGTGGTGGTCACTTTTCGGCTAAAAAGACCACGACCAAGATTTTACAGTGTGGTTTTTACTGGCCCACTATGTTCAGGGACACTCATGAGTTTTGCAAGGCTTATGAGCGTTGTCAAAAATTGGGAGCATTGTCTCGTCGAAATATGATGCCTTTGAATCCCATCCTTATCATAGAAGCATTTGACTGCTGGGGCATCGATTTCATGGGACCATTCCCCCAATGATTTGGAAATTTGTATATTTTGCTCACTGTAGATTATGTCACTAAATGGGTCGAAGCAATTCCGTGCCGAAATAATGACCATCGCACGGTCATTAAATTCTTAAAAGAGAACATCCTTTGGCGGTTTGGGACGCCTCGAGCCATCATTAGTGATGGGGGCTCACACTTTTGTAATAAACCATTCGAGAGCTTAATGAAGAAATACGGTATCTCTCATAAGGTGAGCACCCCATACCATTCATAGACAAGTGGACAAGCTGAGATTTTCAATAGGGAGATCAAACATATCCTAGAGAAAACGGTTAACCCTGATCGTAAGGATTGATCAATTCGATTGACCGATTCCTTATGGGCATACCGTATTGCTTTTAAAACCCCTATTGGAACATCTCCCTTTAGACTTGTCTATGAGAAAACTTGTCACTTGCCTGTGGAGTTGGAACATAAAGCGTACTGGGCGATCAAAAATCTGAATTTCAATCTGGACAACGCTGGCTCGCTACGTAAACTTCAATTAAATGAACTTGAAGAAATTCGGAATGATGCGTACGAGAACTCGAGAATTTACAAAACAGAATGAAGGCGTTTCATGACCAATGTATTCTACGGAAATCATTCACACCTGGTCAGAAAGTCCTTTTGTATAATCCTCGATTACATCTCTTCCCAGGTAAGCTTCGATCTCATTGGACTGGCCCTTACATTATGGTCACTGCGTATCCTCATGGGGCCGTTGAGATAAGAGATCCTGACAATGGCAAGGAGTTTAAAGTAAATGGACATCGCTTAAAACCATTTGTCGAGAAATTTGATTTAGAGGACATGTCCATACCTCTGACTGATCCTGTTTACCAGGATTGATCTCCTAGTCTGATGGAGGTATAGGTAGGTTTTTTAGGACTAGGATAGTTTCCTTTATGCTGTTTTAGGATAGACGGTAAACTTAGCGCTCTTGGGAAGCAACCCAGCCTTTTATTTTATTTTATTTTAGTTAGTTAGTTCAAATGTTTGTGGGTAACATTGCTGCAAACCCTCATGAGACTACAACTCGTCCACTAGGGGCAACCTAGGGGTTTAAAGGCTTGTTGCATACGCTAAATGCAATCGAGAGTACCTGCGAAAGTGGTGTAGGTAGGATTTTATTTTTGTTATTTTTATTTCACTTCTGTTAGTTTCTCTCTTGTGCTGACCCGATCTTACGTAGATATCTTTGGAAAGCCTTTTGATTCTTTCGTCCAGGTACTATTTTTCCATCACTCCTCTTATATTTTTGTTGTCCCATGTGCATTGCATGCTTATTTCTTTTACATTGAGCACAATGTAGATTTTAAGTTGGGGGTGGGAGATTAGGTTTCCTAATCAGCGTTTTCTTGGTCTTGAGCAAAAATTGTGAAAATTTTTAATTTTTCTGGACTTTCATGTGAATTCGAAGGGATTTTGACGGCTATCTAGGGCACTTGGAATTTCAAGATACGTGATGTTGGTAATTTAAGACGCTTGGATTCAGTATCTGTTGGATTTCATAGTTAAGTTTGAATTGTTAATCTAGAATTAGAAGTTGTAAACATTGATTGAGTTATGATCTCACATGTCACAACTCGCTTTCACATTAAGGTTTCAGTTTGATATTTAAGGATTTACTTGGTACTCACTAAGCATGAAAGGAATCGGCCTGAGAAAATTGAAATGATTGGGTGAATAATCTTCACCATAGGTTTACTCCCTATAGGTGAAGGTTCAATTTCCCAAAGTAGCCGTCGGAAAGGGGTGGGCAATGGTCTTCATCATAGGTTTGCTCCCTATAGGTGAAGATTTGATTCCTCCCCTTGGCAGTATTTTAATATATATATATATATATATATATATATATATATATATATATATATATATATATATATATATATATATATATATATATATAATGATCCGTGAGGAAAGTTTTAGTTATTATGAATTATCTTATTGTTTACCGATAATATCATGAAATTAAGAAGTGAACCTTAATGATAAGCCAAGATTACACGATACACCCATGGAACTCAATGTTTAGAATTTTTCTGATTGTGGGATTAATACTTTGAACGTGATTATGAAGTTTACCGTGTGCTTGAGACCAGGAGAAAATAATGCCCAACATTCATGAATCTTAGAATTCTAGTATCTAAATTGTTTTTATAAATCACTCGAGTTTATAGAAATCGTCCTGTAATTCTCAATTTATTTTTTTCCGCATGCTTTGCTCGGGACTAGCAAAATGCTGGTTGGGGGTTTGTGGGTCAAATATTGCATATCAGACCCATTTATTGCATGGATTTACAAGCATGATACTGTTTAATGGCCCGATTTAATCGTGTTTGTGATGCAGAGTGTATTTACGAGCATGGACCGAAAAAGGGTGCTTGAAGCATGAATTTAACGCTCTAATGACACCAAAGCATGGGACGGACCCCATGAGACCAAGATCGACAGATTTGCACGCCAGGGATCCAAGAAAATCGAGAAACTGATGCTCAAGTAGCCCGAAATGTCCAGAATACAAGATCATAGGGTTCCCACCATCCATTCAGTTCAAAACTCTATATGTAGGCTGGGGATAAAAAATTAACCTTACAAATAAAAAATCAGTCATTGGATCGCTGTAGAAGTGGCCCAACGGATAGATCAGCCCCTTAAATCCTTAAGTGGGGCCCACCTGATATCTGGATATTCTCTTTGGTCTCAACTGTTTAAATGAGCTGACAAAACAGATAGACGAATTGGATTTCTCAAAAACATCATAATGGACCCCACTGGAGTATGAGTGTGCATAGTGCACAAGTGCACTGGCCGTGCACAGAAATGAAGAATCGGTCAATCCGACCCTTGACCGACCTCTTCTTCCAAAAACCAAAACGTAACAGCGTTTACGTCATTCGATGCTGTTCTGCGTTGTGGGCCCCACTCATCAGCTAGTTTGAAGATCGGATCCATCCATTGCATCCAGAGGGTGGGTGTAACCCACGTCTAGGTGCCCTTCTTCCCCCATGCGAGCGTATGCGCGTTTCCAGCCGTTAAACGCAGGACGGACGGCTGGCTTACAATTCAGTGGGTCACGCCAGAAGTTCTCCCAAAACTGACCATCATAAACGGTTTTTCGAGATGTAACGAGTAGACGGAGTGGATTTCTCCTTCGACGGAGTTTGTGGACCCCACTGCCCTCAGCCACGAAAACGAAAATTCCGTTTCTTGCGGCTCTGTTTGTGAAAACCGGAAGCTGTCCGTGTTTTGTGGGCGTCTGTGGGCCACCATCACAAGCTATCTCTCCAATCCAGACCGTCCATCAGAAGCCCACGTTTCCTATAATCCAAGCCTAGATGAATGAACTGCAGGAAGTAATGAAGATCAGTTTTTAAATCAACTAAAAGAAGACGGACAGCGGAAGAAAAACATCATTGGACTGTGCCAAAACCCGATAAAAACCACTCTTTTCCAACTGGTTTTTTGCCAGGAATCCAATGAACGGGGTGGATCCTTCTGAAAACATCACTATCAGGCCCATCGAGCATCCCAACACTGGTTCGTGCGCATGGAAACGTCTGGACGCCATCCGATTTTTACGGCCCATTGTACGATCTTGTATGTGATTAGATGCAAGATCTGAACTGTTCAGAAGATCCAGAAGGTAGTGTTAACTCTGTCCAAGAAGTTAGATCGGAAAAAAAAGAAAATCTTTTTTTCCATATTCTGATTAAACGCAAGCAGGCTTACGTAGAAACAGAGCATTACATAGCAATGTGCGTAAGGAGCTTCCGCTCTCTCCCAGCTGACGTCCTTTTGGCCTATAAAAGAAAGAAAAAGAGAAAAGAGAGGCATCCTCCTTTGGCTAGATCTGGGCTGGACGTGGAGCAGACAGAGACAGAGTAGTTAAAGTTTGGTTTCTTTTATTTTTCTTTTTTTAAGAATCAGCCTAATCATGTCTATCTTAGGCTAAACCTCTTAGCTAGGGCTAAGAGGTGAAGCTTGTAGTCTGATGAGAGAGACTTTGCTTGTGCCTCTTGTTTAGACTGACTGACGTTGATTTTAGTTCAATTAAAAGGAATACTTTCAGTTTTTTTTAATGGTTTGTTGTGACTAAAATTACAATAGATCTGCGATGACTTTGAGTATTTCTTCCTCCTTTTGATGTTTATGACGTCAGGAAGCCCTGTTGTTCACCATCGTCTCATGGGCAAAGACGGATGACGGTACCCTTCCTAACCTTCATGCATTGTTGATTGGTTGGTAATTAGTTTAATTCTGTTGTTTGCTTTGTCTCTTGGGCATGGTTTGATGATGGAATCCATTCTAATTCATCTACCTTTCATCTCGTGAAAACTAGATCAAGTAAGTTCAGTTTAATTTTCATGATTCTTGATGCAGGCATAAAATCTCCCTGATCTCTACAAGTGAATCCTCTGAATCCCTAGTTTCCTTCTTCTGAATTCCTTAAGTTTTAGATTAATCTCTCACCATTATTCATCACTTTATATTGGATTTAGATTTCATCTTAGGCTATTTCTATTTCTACCTAGTTTCAGGTAACGTACAAGTATCAGTCCCTTGGGATTCGACCTCAGTCTCACCAAGTTTATTACTACATCACAACCCTATACTTGGGGAGTGAACAACAGGTTGGGTGGAAAATAAACATTATGGTGGGCCCAGATCTGTGTGACCTTATCCATAGGTTGGGTGGAAAATAAACATTATGGTGGGCCCCACATGGTACCCACTGGTGTATGTATTGCATCCAGCGTGTGGACTCACCATGAAAATATGTATTGGTCCTCCACCGTCCAGAACATCCAGGATCTTTGTAATATATATATATATATATATATATATAATATTATATTATATTACAATATAATATATATATATATATATGAAAGGTGGGCCACGTGCGTGGGACCCATCGTTGATGTATGTGCTCCAGTTCCACCATCCAGATGGAATGGTGGCCCACCATGATATGCGACCCCACCATGATACATGTATTTCATCAATGTTGTCCATATGTCTTATATCCACGCTGTCCATCTTTCATGAGGCCCATTGGTGTGGCCCATTTGTTACACATGGGGCCCATTTGATATACATGTGGCCCACTTACCATATTTATGGCCCATTGTTGAGGCCCACCTTGATTTGTATAAGACCCGTTGTTAAGGCCGCCTTAATAGATATGAGGCTCATTGTGACATATGCAAGGCCCATGTGATTAGGCCCAACTTGATGTAATTGTGGCCCGCCCACTGAGGCCCACTTTGATATATATGAGACCCATGATATGAGGCCATTTGACGTATTGGAGGCTCATGGGTTGAGGCCAAATGAGATGTACATAAGGCCCATTGTAATGTGTTTCCACCGTGGTTTATGTGATGATCTCGATGACGGGCTATGCCTTGGGAGCAATGATGGTTTGACATCGACATTGTATGGATGATGTTGGTTAAATGTCCACATTGTCACTCTCCCTCAGGCCTATTGATAGGTCGATACTTGTAGTGTGTAGGCTGTCTAGGCCCATCTTTGTTATGAATGGGGCTCGACACCATATAACATGTTTAGTATAGATTCATGATTCATGCTCATATGCATCATTTGTATACTTGATATGAGGAGTAACTGATCATAGCATATACCTTCGGACAGATTGTTTATGGGCTTCCTGATAGGCGGAGTTGTCCTTCATGAGCGCGCAGTACGCGCAGGACTGTTGCATGACTGGTAGTGTGATTCATGCACTTCACATTTATATGACATAATTTCTATACACCCCAGCGACATCAGGGCTATGACCTCTACAGACACATCGTGGATGGCAGGATCGGATACCGAAAATATTGTTACTAAGCATCGGGGCGCCATAGATGTCCTTGGGTGAAAATCCATAAACCCGGTGGTACTAGAGGATGACTCCAACGTCGAGACCGAGTGGATATATGAGTGCATGAGGGCCGAATACCAGGAGGCTACGTCTCCCACTGTGTCGTAGTCGGTTGGAAAGGGGTGTGGCCTTACTCGTCCGAGGGTAGGGGGCATTACTAGGCTGAGTTTGACTAGCTCATGAATGGGTCCGCCATCAACGTGCCGGATATGTATTGACAAACTATTGGCCAGGCGGATAGTAAAGTTTCTTACACTCACTTGGACTATACAACTGGGAGAGGGGCAGTGTCATTTGGAGTGTACTAAACTCGGTGATTATCCAGAATGAGAACTGTACTGATATTTGATGAGGATTGGTATGCTTGAGTTGCATCATGTATCGCATGGTCTTGATATGGCTGATAGCATTCATATCTTGCATCACATAGCCTTAGTACGACTGCTTGCATTCATGTACTCATCAGCATGATTCCACGTTACTCTGACCTTGCATTCTGAGCACGCTCATATTAGCACACACTTACACCACCCTCTAAGCTTTCTATAAGCTTATGCATGATTGATGCGTGCAGGTGACGTCAGGACGCAGCCATAGTCTCGCCGCAGTTTGAGTGTGCAGTCGAGCTTATGGAGTTTCTGTAACTTTCATTATCTTATATTTTCCTTTCATACGCATTGTACTCAAATTTTTTGATCATAGTGAATTTTGTGATGGTGTTCTTGTGGTTATTGTTTGTGGGTTTTGCTTATGGTTATACTCATTACGAATCAAATTGATATTAGAAATCCTCCTTGTAGGATCCCAGGATTGGAACCTGGTAAATGAATATCGGGAGCCAAGAAGGGGTTCTACAGAGGCTGTCGGCGCCGAATTCGATGATTCAAAATTTTGTGAGCCCAGTTTTCGAGTTTAGGGCGTGATAAAATCGATAAGCTAACTTCAGTTCCATCCAGAAATCATGGTACGAATGAACACCGCAAGATGGATAGGACACAAACTTACAAACTCTAGACCACCCAGAAATCATATCGTACGTAAACACCACAAGATGGCTAGAAAATCACTAAGTGAACTTCAGCTCCACCCGAAGATCAAGGTACGAGTAAACACCTCAAGATGGCTAAGAAACAATAGGATATGCAAATATAACCAACAAACCATAAAAGGGCTCTAATAAACCCATAAAAGCTACGAGGGCATATATATAGTCCAAACCATGTAAAGTAAACATGTGGTCCAAGCCATATAAGGCAAATAGGGACCGCAAGATAGTAAGTCCAAGATAGGTTCCGTTCATTCCATCACTTAAGGGCAAATGGTAACGTATAGCTAATTAATACATGTACAACTAAAAAAATAACATGTTATCATCAAACCATTTATGCATGTCATAATTAAAGAGAGATGCCTATCATCTAACATATGAATTCATTTCATAATGAATTAACATATTCAATAGCAAGGTAATTAACTCAATTAAAGGAATCATGTCATCATCTATATCCAGATTAATGAAGTTAAGTGGGAAGCTCAAAGGGTGAGTCATCACCTTGGTCAAGTAATCTAGTTGTGTGTGGCCCGCTAGATATCACGAATGAAGTCCGATAAAGTCAATCCTGATTGTTACTTGTGTCTGCGACCTGGTCAAAATGCTAATGAAATTGCTAGCAACCAACTATCTATAAACAATAGACTCGGTGAAAACCCACCGAGTTAACTCAGTAACAAAATGACTAAAAATGGGTATGAACTTACCTCGACTTGATAGCTTAACTTGGCAACTCGAATTTGGCCAAACGACAAGTTGTGGATTCAACTACGACCCGCCGAGTCGACTCACTCCCACTCTCTCTTTTCTCTACCCTCTTTCACTCTCCTTCTCCCCTCATTTATTTATTTTCTTTTCTTCTTCCTAACACACTCTCTCTCTCTTCTTTCTTTCTCGTATCCCGCTTCTTCTTCTACACCTTTTTTTTCTTATATTGCTGGAACATGCAGCAAGCACCTGGACGGAGTCAACTTGGACTCAACTCGGCATCGAGTTGACTTGACTACCAACCCTCTTTCTCTCTCTCTCTCTCTCCCTATTTTCCTACTTCTCTACTCTCTATCTCCCTCTTCTTCTTTTACTGCTTCCCCCCCTTTTTTTAAATGCTGGAACTTCCAGTTATGCCAGGACTGATTTTGACTCGAGCACGACTCACTCGAGTCGAGTGCTGCAACAGTCAGCCTCTCTCTCTCTCTCTCTCTCTCTCTCTCTCTCTTCTCTCTCACTAGCTTCTTCCTCATTTTCCCTTCTTTCTTTTTCTTCTTCTCTTTTTGTTTTATGTACCGTCTAGCAATTCTGGACTAGACAAGGAGCGGACCCAACTTGAACTCTATTGGCTCGGTTCGAGCTCGAGCTGCTTGGTGCGACAACGGCAGCAACAGCTGCACTTCTCTCCCTTCTTCTTTCTTCTTTTCTTTCTATTTTTCTTCCACCCTTCTTATTTCAGCATTCAAGAGGGCCTACCCAAACCCGAACTCGCCTTAGACTCAGACTGAGTCAGCACAGCTTGGTGGAGAAGATGGGTTAGCCGTTAATGGTGGATCCAAATCCGATGAACCTTTCTCTGATCTACGTCGTAGGATCGATTTTATTTGATCCAAACATGCTTCCTGACCACTAGTTTCGAAGTTTTGAAGTGCTTTGCATGGTGGGTTCGAGTTTGGAAAGGTTGCGACTGGTTTTATATATATATATTGCAAAAAAAGGGACATTTTTCTTCGCATCTTATAACACCTTAGCTCCCTCATGACCCTTAGATGGGTAATGAGTGGTCGTGATTTAATCCACTCTAAATCGCCTAGTACAACAGCCAAAAATCGAAATCGGCCGGCCGCTAATTTTACTCAAAGAAACCTAAACCACGTGGAAATGGACGGACAGGATGAGCTCATTCCAACGGCTAGGATGAAGGGAGAGCCCTTCACGTGAATCTGTCCAGTTGGAATAGCAAGAAAATGGATTTCTTTCCGTTTTTGGAAATGGGTGTGCTTCTCAGCCTGATTTGTGGCTGAGATTATGCGCACATGTACACAATCCCCAATAGTTAAAACCAACAGAGATTGGTCAGACCAATGTTCTGGACATTATGAACGGTTTGGATCGGGCAAGGGATCCCTGATAGTGGGCCGTGATCGGACGAGAATGGGCGTTACTCGTCCAACTGTTGCAATGGGAGAGAATTTGAAATTGGGAGAGAATTTGAAATTCTTCCCTCTTTTGTAGTTGAAGGGTCAACTAAGTTTGACCCACTCCCACGATCTAGTGCACAGTGAGTGCACGCACTCCACCTACATGCGCATCAAAGGTGGTGCCCACAGGGACGTTCGTGATGTGATCCACTCTGTTCATCTATTTTGTCAGCTCGCAATAAGGCCCAATCCAAAGTATGAGGCAAATTCGAGCCTTAGGTGGGCCCTACTAATTGAATTAAGGTATTTTATTATCGATTGTGTCAATCCAATGGTCGAATTAGTTCCAATTCGACCATCAACGGTCAAAATGTCCTAAGGGATTGTTTGTAAGTCTAAGCACACCATCATAGGTTATTATTCAAGTAATATATAAATTTTAATTTTTATTATAATTACATGTAAATATATCTATATATATGTTTGTGTATCATAATCATGTTATGGGTTAGGTTATTAGGACCGTCCATCTCATGCTTGAATATTGTTAATATACATGAATTATATGGATATTAGTGAAAAAGAAATAAAGATTAATATATATTATTTGTGTATTATTTGTATAGTTATATATATCTTATGTTAAAATGTTAATTTTTTTGAAATATATTACTTATTATAAATTTCATTAATCTTCGTAATATAAATTTTATGATTTGTAATTTATATAAATGATTTTATAAATGTATAATTATAATATGGATTATAATTATATATCATTTTAACATGAAATTTTTAAATATTTATAAAGTATATAAATAGCGTTTCATAGTGTATAACCATGTTGTACTATAGTATTTAAAATTTCATGTACCTTCTCTCATTTTCATGTGGGTCAAAATACAAGGGTCTCAACTTACGGTTATCGATTTATTAACCATTGAATTTGTGAATTTGATATTCTAACTGTTAAGTTTTAATGGTGAGTTGTGAGTGTTATGACTTATTACGTAATGGTTGGGTTCTGTGTACTCTTATATAGATGTGAGATTTTATTTTATAATGGTAACTATTGAGAGTCAAATATTGCATAATTTTCCTCATTTATATATTGGTTTTATGAACATAAATCATCTTAATATTCTATTTTACTCATGTATGTGTTGCAAGGTGAATTTAAGAACTTGGATTAAAAAAGGGTGTTAAAAAGCATGGATTTGATGTTCAAGAATTACCAAGGCAAGGGATGGATCTTAGGAGACCAAGATTCAAGAATTCACATGCTAAAGATCTAAGAAAACCAAGTGAGGAATGAAAAGAATCGAAGATTTGAAGTGAAGAATCCTGAAATCGTCTTGAAAAAGTGTATTCTGAAGCTGTGAAGTTTATTTTGGAAAACTGCGAAGCAGGAAGTCTGTTTTAAACGAACTATGCAGCGAGAAGTCTATTTTGAAAACATACGTATATTTGAGGCGATTTTTAGGGTTTTTCAACTTTATACGAAAATTGGAGTTCCCTACTTATAAATAGGGCTTCCTAAACATTATTCAAGGCATCCCAAAGAAAAATTTAGGGTTTTTAAAGAGTTTTTAGTTTTATTAAAGCTTTGTAAGTTGTTTTTTTAGATCTTTTCTATTTGTAATTTTTTCTTTATTTCTTATTGCTTTTTATTTCTGCAATTTAATTATATTTTTCTAAGTTCCCTCTAGCCCAAGCTAGAAGGGAAGCACATGGGTTTAATATTACTTTAAGATTATGATGATTGATTGTTTTGATGATGTGAAGAATGGTGTATGCATGTTATTTATTATTTAGGTTTTATTTTTTTATCCTTTTGTGAGATCCATATGTTTCCATCCTATGAGATTCATATTGATGGATAAGCTTACCCTAGATCAATCAAATTTCTTAGATAGGAGATGTTCTCAACCTGTTATATTTCTTTGATATTCATTATCCTATGGATATTGAATACTTAAAATCACTGGCGCTCACTACGCCAAAACTGTGAAAAAAGGACAGTCCAAAACCGTCTGAAATGGCCAAAAAGGACGGTCATGGACCGTCGCATGGGCCGTCAAATTTTGACGTGTCGTATTACTTAAAGGACGGTCGAAAACCGTCATTCTTATTGACGAAAAAAGGACGGTCATGGACCGTCTCTTATGAGCCTTCAAAGGACAACCATCAACCGTCCTTTAAAAGGATGGTCATGGACCGTCCTTAAAAAGGACTGTCATAGACCGTCTTTGATGAGCCTTCAAAGGATGGCCATGGACCGTCCTTTAAAAGGATGGTCATGGACCATCCTTAAAAAAACTGTCATGGACCGTCTCTTATGGGCCTTCAAAGGACGGCCATGGATTGTCCTTTAAAAGGACGATCATGGATCGTCCTTAAAAAGGACTGTCATGGACCGTCTCTTATAAGCCTTCAAATGATGGCTATAGACCGTCCTTAAAAAGGACTGTCATGGACCGTCCCTTATGAGCCTTCAAAGCACATTTTCAAATTTGAAAGGGTCAATATACACCCGTTACAATATATTTCATCGTATTCTTCCTGATATACACCTGTTATATAATATATTTTATCATATTCACATTCACATCCATCTAAACCCAAACTACGTAAATCCAACATAAACTACATTCATCCAAACATAAACTACATCCATCCAAACACAAGCAATCTTATCCACATTACATTCATCCACGCAAATACATATAAGTTTAACATCATAAATTTAAAAAAAGGAAAAAAATAAGCAACAATTTTCTTTTTGTGTCTTTCATCTGAAAAAAAATATTAAACCAACAAAATATTATAATTCAAAATAATCATGAAGAATTGTATAAACTTCTTCCAAAAAAGTGGGCACTTTTTAAAAATAAAACTGATCATTAAAATAAAACTAATGCAAGCAAATAATGCAAAAAAGTGTTTCAATTCAAGTTAATAGAAATAACAACAAAAATTAAAGCTCTGTAAAAAGGGGGTGTTAAAAGGTATACATTCTTGTTTCTTGCCATGTGATTGGGTTACATTATTACAGCAATTGGGTTCGGGTTCGGGATCAGGTTTAGGTTTAGGTTTTCAAGTTTAGGTTTAGGTTTAGGTTAGGGACTTGAGATTAGGATTAGGTGTAGGTCTAGGTTTAGGGATTTGAGAATACATTTAGGTTTTAGGTTTAGGTTTAGGTTTTAGGTTTTAGGTTTTAGGTTTAGGATTAGGTTTTAGGTAATAGGTTATAAGTTTAGGTTATAGGTTATAAGTTATAGGTTAAGGTTTAGGTTATAGGTTTTGGTTTAGGTTTAGGTTAATATTCAGGTTTAGGTTTAGGTTTTAGTTATAGGTTATAGCTTTAGGAAATTGAGAATAGGTTAAGGTTAAGGTTTAGGTTTAGGAAATCGGGTCCGGGTTTGGGATTGGGTTTAGGTTTGGATTTTCAAGTTTAGGTTTAAGTTTAGGTTAGGGAGTTGAGATTAGGATTAGGTGTAGGTTTATGTTCAAGTATTTAAGAATACATTTCGATTTTAGGTTTAGGTTTAGGTTTTAGGCTTAGGTTTAGGTTATAAGTGCAAGTAATAGGTTTAGGTTTAGGTTAGGTTATAGGTTAAGGTTTAGGGAATTGAGAATAGGTTAAGGTTTAGGTTTAGGAAATCAGGTTCGAGTTCGGGATCGGGTTTAGGTTTGGGTTTTCAAGTTTAGGTTTAGGTTTAGGTTAGGGAGTTGAGATTAGGATTAGGTGTACGTTTAGGTTTAGGAATTTGAGAATTCATTTAGGTTTTAGGTTTAGGATTAGGTTATAGGTTATAGGTTATAGGTTTAGGTTTAGGTTTAGGTTTAGGTTTAGGTTATAAGCTATAGGTTTAGGGAATTGAGAATAGGTTAATGTTTAGGTTTAGGAAATCGGGTTCGGGTTCGGGATCGGGTTTAGGTTTAGGTTTTCAAGTTTAGGTTTAGGTTTAGGTTAGGGAGTTGAGATAAGGATTAGGTGTAGGTTTAGGTTTAGGGATTTGAGAATACATTTAGGTTTTAGGTTTAGGTTTAGGTTATATGTTATTGGTTTAGGTTTAGGTTTAGGTTTAAGTTATAAGCTATAGGTTTACGGAATTGAGAATAGGTTAAGGTTTAGGTTTATGAAATCGGGTTCAGGTTCTGGATTGGGTTTAGGTTTGGGTTTTCAAGTTTAGGTTTAGGTTTAGGTTAGGGAGTTGAGATTAGGATTAGGTGTAGGTTTAGGTTTAGGGATTTGAGAATACATTAGGTTTTAGGTTTAGGTTTAGGTTATATGTTATAGGTTTAGGTTTAGGTTTAGGTTTAGATTATAAGCTATAGGTTTAGGGAATTAAGAATAGGTTAAGGTTTAGATTTAGAAAATCGGGTTCGGGTTCGAGATCGGGTTTAGGTTTGGGTTTTCAAGTTTAGGTTTAAATTAGGGAGTTGAGATTAGGATTAGGTGTAGGTTTAGGTTTAGGGATTTGAGAATACATTTAGGTTTAAAGTTTAGATTTAGGTTATAGGTTATAGGTTATTAGTTTAGGTTATAAGCTATAGGTTTAGGGAATTGAGAATAGGTTAAGGTTTAGGTTTAGGAAATTGGGTTCGAGTTTGGGATCAGGTTTAGGTTTGAGTTTTCAAGTTTAGGTTTAGGTTTAGGTTAGGGAGTTGAGATTAGGATTGGGTGTAGGTTTAGGTTTAGGGATTTGAGAATACATTAAGGTTTAGGTTTAGGAAATCGGGTTCGGGTTCGGGATCGGGTTTAGGTTTGGGTTTTCAAGTTTAGGTTTAGGTTTAGGTTAGGGAGTTGAGATTAGGATTAGGTGTAGGTTTAGGTTTAGGGATTTGAGAATACATTAAGGTTTAGGTTTAGGAAATCGGGTTTGGGTTTAGGTTTGGGTTTTCAAGTTTAGGTTTAGGTTTAGGTTAAGGAGTTGAGATTAGGATTAGGTGTAGAGATTTGAGAATACATTTAGGTTTTAGGTTTATGTTTAGGTTATAGGTTATAGGTTTAGGTTTAAGTTTAGGTTAAGGTATAGGTTTAGATTTCTGTTTAGGTTATAGGCAATAGGTTTAGGGAATTGAGAATAGGTTAAGGTTTAGGTTTAGGAAATTGGGCTCGGGTTTAGGTTTTGGTTTTCAAGTTTAGGTTTACGTTTAGGTTAGGGAGTTGAGATTAAGATTAGGTGTAGGTTTAGGTTTAGGGATTTGAGAATACATTTAGGTTTTAAGTTTAGGTTTAGGTTATAGGTTACAGGTTTAGGTTTAGGTTTTTGTGTAGGTTAAGGTTTAGGTTTAGGTTATAAGCTATAGGTTTAGGGAATTGAGAATAGGTTAAGGTTTACGTTTAGGAAATCGGGTTCAGGTTCGGGATCGGGTTTAGGTTTTGGTTTTCAAGTTTAGGTTTAGGTTTAAGTTAGGGAGTTGAGATTATGATTAGGTATAGGTTTAGGTTTAGGGATTTGAGAATACATTTAGATTTTAGGTTTAGGTTTAGGTTATAGGTTACAGGTTTAGGTTTAGGTTAAGGTTTAGGTTTAGGCTTAGGTTTAGGTTATAAGATATAGGTTTAGGGAATTGAGAATAGGTTAAGGTTTAGGTTTAGAAAATCGGGTTCGGGTTTGGGATCAGGTTTAGGTTTGGGTTTTCAAGTTTAAGTTTAGGTTTAAGCTAGGGAGTTGAGATTAGGATTAGGTGTAGGTTTAGGTTTAAGGTTTTGGTTTAGGTTATAGGTTACAGGTTTAGGTTTAAGTTTAGGTTAAGGTTTTAGGTTATAGGTTTAGGTTTAGGTTTAGGTTTAGGTTAAGGTTTAGGTTTAGGGAATTGAGAATAGGTTAATGTTTAGGTTTAGGAAATCGGGTTCGGGATTGGGTTTAGGTTTGGGTTTTCAAGTTTAGGTTTAGGTTTAGGTTAGGGAGTTGAGATTAGGATTAGGTGTAGGTTTAGGTTTAAGGATTTGAGAATACACTTAGGTTTTAGGTTTAGGTTTAGGTTATAAGTACAAGTTTTAGATTTAGGTTTAGGTTAGGTTATAGGTTAAGGTTTAGGGAATTGAGAATAGGTTAAGGTTTAGGTTTAGGAAATCGGGTTCAGGTTCAGGATCGGGTTTAGGTTTGGGTTTTCAAGTTTAGGTTTAGGTCTAGGTTAGGGAGTTGAGATTAGGATTAGGTGTAGGTTTAAGTTTAGGGATTTGAGAATACATTTAGGTTTTAGGTTTATGTTTAAGTTATAGGTTATAGGTTTAGGTTTAGGTTTAGGTTAAGGTATAGGTTTAGGTTTCGATTTAGGTTATAAGCAATAGGTTTAGGGAATTGAGAATAGGTTAAGGTTTAGGTTTAGGAAATCGGGTTCGGGTTCAGGATCGGGTTTAGGTTTGGGTTTTCAAGTTTAGGTTTAGGTTTAGGTTAGGGAGTTGAGATTAGGATTATGTGTAGGTTTAAGTTTAGGAATTTAAGAATACATTAGGTTTTAGGTTTAGGTTTAGGTTATTGGTTATAGGTTTAGATTTAGGTTATAGGTTATAGGTTTAGGTTTAGGTTTCGGTTTAGGTTATAAGCTATAGGTTTAGGGAATTGAGAATAGGTTAAGGTTTAGGTTTAGGAAATCGGGTTTAGGTTCGAGATTGGGTTTAGGTTTGGGTTTTCAAGTTTAGGTTTAGGTTAGGGAGTTGAGATTAAGATTATGTGTAGGTTTAGGTTTAGGGATTTGAGAAAGCATTGGGTTTTAGGTTTAGGTTAAGGTTATAGGTTATAGGTTTAGGTTTAGGTTAAGGTTATATGTTAAGGTTAAGGTTATAGGTTTAGGTTTAGGTTAATGTTATAGGTTTAGGTTTAGGTTAGGTTATAGGTTTTTGGTTAAGGTTTAGGTTATAGTTATAGGTTTTGGGATTTGAGAATAGGTTATAGGTTCAGGCTATCTGTTATAAGTTATAGGTTTAGGTTATAGGTTTTGGGATTTGAGAATAGGTTTAGGTTAGGTTGTAGGCTAAAGTTTAGGGAATTGAGTTTAGGTTATAGTTTATAGGTTTAGGTTATAAGTTTAGGTTGTACTTAAAGGTTTTGGGATTTGAGAATAGGTCTAGGTTATAAGTTAAGGGTGTGGTCCCTGCAAATATAGATATAAACACGGCCTGCTCCAATTGGCCAGGCCCTTCCAATGTTGTCCATAGGAAATGGATAGCTTCATCATGGTCATAACAACGGTTATCATCTTCCAGGGACCCCCGCTCAACATCCAGATAGCTCCGATGCACATCCGGGTCTGCTCCATCAATTTCGAGTAAATACGTAAATATGGCATGTCCAAATGGCCAGGCCACTCCAATGATGTCCATAGAAAATGAACAGCTTCATCATGGTCATAACAGCGGTTCTCACCTTTTAGGGACCCTCGCTCAACATCCGAATAGCTCCGACGCACATCCGAGTCCACTCATTTAAATAAAATGGATTATCAAGATCATTTAAATAAAATCAGGTCCAATAAAAAATCTGACCTGGAGGATTCTGTTAGCATTGTTAACGGCACCTCGAATCTTGTTTTAGGGCCTAGAAAGTCAAAATTAGAAAAACCAAAGAAATTTAAGAAAGATAGTCAAAGTCCATGTGAATGAGCGCAAGTATGACTTACATATGAATTCTGAAAAGCTATTGCATATCACAAAATAATAATAATAATAATAATAATAATAATAATAATAAATAAATAAATAAATAAAAAATAAAAAAATAAAAAATCCTTGCGTTTGGATATTCAACAAAATGGGTTAGAATGAATTCATTTGCCTAATTCATGGAAACCTTGCGTTTGGATATTTAACAAAATTGAATTGTAATAATTCAATTCGGTTCAATAAACTCAAACTCTGAGAAGGATTTAATGTTTTTAAATCCATGGTTTTCTGGAAAAGGTCCATTTCCTGAACGTCAAATTCACAGTGGAAAGTAAGATGGTTAATATTACTTTTCACAGTGCAAAGTTTCAGTTATGTCTCTTCTTTACCTTCCATTTTTTTCTTAACAAGAAAATCCATATTTACTAATATTCTCATTTTTCTATTTTTCAAAAGAATGAGTTCAGACTCCAAAAGCGTCGGCTCCAGCACTCGTACTTTCAGCCCAAACCCTAACCAAGGACTCCAAAATTACCAAGTACTCATAAACATTCATTGCAAGCATTTTCTGTCTATGTGCATGATGACCATACTGTTAAGATCAATCCTCTTATTTTCATTTACAGAAACTAGTGGATGACAAATTATGTGTAACTTACAAAGATGGTTTAGCCACTTGTGCAGTTAGGGAAGGTTCAAAAGGGCTAGATTTCCACTTTGCAGACCTTGAAAAATAGAAGGCAAAACAACTCTGTCAAATTGGACACTAAATAAACAAGCAACATTATCTAAATCATGAAATGATATACTTCACATAAATAATATGAGAAATATCTGATAATCTATCTGAACATTCTCATTTCAGCTATGTAATCATCCTAGATATTTACACAGTCGTGTCATTTTTTTAAATGATGGAATTTTACTAATAATCCAAAAGGCCACACATATACCTGCAGTTATAAATAAATTACTGTTGCAAGTTTACCTGTAGGAGGAATCGAACCAACAACAATGTGAGGTAACAATGCAAGGTTTCTCAAATTACTCGAAGCATGAGGAATCAGACCAATCAGATTGTTTCGTAGCAACGTCAACTCAACCAAATTCTTGAGATTCCCTGTAGGAATTATACCTGAAATCTGATTTATAGAAAAATACAAAATTTTGAGCATGGTCACATTACCCAAAGCAAGAGGAATTGGACCAGTCAGAGAGAAGTTGAAGTTCCTTTTCTTTCTCAAGTAATGAAGCAACAAGGGAGCACTTCTTACTATTGCATTATACCGATGCTAAGAAAATGTGGGAATTCCTTACTTCACCATCTCATAATATGATACAAATACATATTTTTTACAACTGGAATGGTAGTCTTCATTGTAAAACTAATTAAGAATGCCTCATGAGTTTATCAGTGTAAGAAATCATTGAATAGAGGATGATGTCTAACCATGCACCTCGTGACGACACCCATTGGTCATCCCCAAAGCCCTATGCATGAAATTTGCTGGTTGCTCCATAGAAAAGAAACCACTATATTTAGATCATCTTTTTGACAGGCAGACAAACAACAAGAATAAACACTAAAGAAAATCAATTGAGCATTGAAACTAGAGAATTATTAAAGAAATCACAAGGGCCATCATACCTCATGCCAACCAAGGCTGACATAATCTCCACCAGTTAAATTAGAAAAACCAGAGAAATGCATAACATTCAAGGCATATATGTAAATTTGTCTCACATGAACAACATTGTACATGGAACAGTTTCCACAACTTATTATATGATCTATTCACACGCACTAGCATACATGAATGAGAAAATATACACCCAGTATGTACTGCAACATATCTGTCAACAACTTCTCTTGATCCTCTCTAAATATATGATTTCCAACAAAATTTTATCAGCAAGGACCCGCATCGACCTTTACAATCATATGTACATAGAGGTATTGAATGTATGACTCCTTGAGGATGCCTTCAAATGTAGTTGATTCCTATTGTCATACTTTGTAATATGTAATTACTGAAAAATGGGAATCCATTTATTAAAACAAGCAAGATTGTCCCTTATAAAGGTTAAAGAACTATCATAAATTTAATCAGGTAAATGAGTACAACGAGTGCATTTGCAGTTCGTTTTGTATAAGGGAGCAAATGATGATAGCTTGGTGTTTGTTCATGTGAGAAGAAATTTTTGTTCAAGCTGTTAATGAAGGCCCATCTAACCATCTTATATATATATTAGCAATAGAGAATCCAGGTGAAGATAACAGGGATGCTATCCATCATTCGGGAAATGAGGCACTTCGTGGACTTGAACATCTGGCGGTCATGGCAATTGTAGTCCTTTTTTTCTACATTTGGATTGTAATGTCCATCTACTGACCATTAATACCTTGGATTGTAAATGTTGGGACTGATGTTCTTGCCATTTCTTTTGGTAACTCCAACAAGAATGTTGCTACACATTTTAAAAGTCACACTTTACAATTCAGAATGAGATCCAAGTAGTGGATCAGGTGGGCCTTTTCATGTTGCTACACATTTTAAAAGTCACATGATTAGTTATAATAGTCAATAAATGAACACCCATGGATAGAAATAAGCTATAGGCCGCATTCAACCAGAAAAATCCTCATTAAATGGCTTGAACGATCTAACCATGGTTCCCCATTAGCAAAACTAATTGCTAGGGCAAACATGTCTAAGACCTGCTGGCATAATATATCATCATCATCATTATCATCTAAGCCACCACAGTACTTACCTGATTCCATTTCTAATGCAAGTCAGCCCAATCAACATCTTCTTGCAATTGGATGAAGTGTGTAAGTGCAAAGAGGCTTGTTGCAAGTGATTCGGTCCTTTTTCATCTGGTATGCTCGTTCAGATCCTCATGCCACCTATCTTATGCATGCAACATTTCAACCTACCATGTCATATATAATTTGCATCTAACACTAAAATATATTGGTTTCATCATCAGGAATGAAAGAATCAGTTAATCCTGGGAATCTGGCATGCTAATCAGCCACAAACAGTCATGCCTTTGTCACTATATATATTAACTTCTTGAATTGTATTTCATAAAAAGAAAAAAGAAAAAAGAAAGAAATAGTTACTAACCATATGCACTGGTGGATTTCATGCATGAGGGTTTGTATGTGGATTTCACAGGGTTTGTACTCTCAAGGCAAGGAGTGATGATGTACTCTCCTCCATCTCTTTGAGTGTCCTTAACAGTTGCATCACAATCAAATTTTCACTAGTACAATTTGGAATGTACAAAATAATGGAAAGTAGATTACTGAATCACAATTTCATGTAAAATCTTTCTGTCAGCTCTAGATTCCTGAGGTATTTCAAATCTGCCCTATGATTAGAAGCTAGATTTGAAGCAAAGAACATTATGGAATCAGGTCACTATGTGCACAATGAAAATAACTTAGAAAAGGATGAAGCTTGTGGAGAAAGTTTTTGTAGCTCTAGCAAACCCATTTGTAAGTATTAGATCATTCAAGTGAAAAATATTAAGAAAGTTTTTTAGTGTAGTACATGTGAATTAAAACTACACTAACAACAAACTGTTAACTATAAGAGGAACTAAGGCAATGGTAATTAAATGATAAAAAAAAATAACGAAAAAAAAAGATAGATCTTATCCAAATAAGTGTGTTGGCATGTGTGACAAGCAAGCATATTTGGTTGAAACAGAATATAGGAGTTTTTGTAACATTGCTAGGCAGGTCACAAATTCTTATAAGGTTGCAAGTACAAAGGAACATACCAGCAAAAAAGTAAGATTAAGATATATATTTAAATAAAGTGGGTGGACATAATCATCAACAACATTTAGTTCACAAAACCGCCATAGCAAGGTGTCCAGTTCTATATATTGTAGGACTTTGGTGGTACACTCAAGTTCAATTAACAATTATATTTTTAAACATGAGTTCTTATTACTTAACAACTAAAAAAATTATTTTTGAACTAAAGCCTATTTGTAAAGCCATAAATAAATGTGGAAATAGAAATTGGAGATATTTGTTATAGTAGGGCCCCAAATCTCAATGATTCAAACACTGTATGATGGACCCCACTTCTACAAACTGAAAACAGTCTTGGCATTGCATGATAAATTGTATGATACATGAAGATGTGAGGGTCAAAAAAAAAATTAGGCCATGTTAAGAAGCATAAGAAGAAAAAGAAATCCTAGGAGCCCTTAGGCTCTAATACCATGTTAAGAAGCAGGAGAGAATTTGGCTCAATGAAAACCAATGATTTGACCCAATGTACAGGTTTGATAAAGTTCCCATTGACATTTCCATTGAGTTACTTTTCAAAAAGCATAAATAAAAATGTAACAATGGAAATGTCAATGGGAACTTCAAAAACTCCTGTATTGTCTTCTATTCTACTTGAAAATCTCTGTTTTCTCGTGGAAAATTGTTAATGCAATAGTCCCTTTGGCCACTATTTAAATATATAGGACTGTTTAGCACCACACCCATACATTTGGCCATTGAGTTAAAAATTCACTCATCAGGCAACTCACCGCGTATGAGAACAACAGGTAGTTCAATATGGCCATTGAGGTATGTCCCATTTGGTTAACAGATGGTCGATTAAAAAAGCACAACTGTCTATATTCAACTAATCTAGGACTTCTTTTATATTCATGGATCTAGGACCTCACAACCTGAAATGATTTTTGATAATGATCCATCCATAGTGGTATAGTTTGGACGAACGGTATGGTTTAGTCACCATTTGATATAAAGTAAGGTCTAAGCAAGCAAAAGGATCATGTGCCCAATGACCAAACAGTCCTCACATTAACAATAAAGCATAAGAATGAATGATCCCTGTGATAGGTAAATCACAAAGATAAGTAGCAGCCTAACACAAAATCCAGCAACAACATACTCCACCTATAGCAAAAACGACAACAAAAGAAAAGCCAAATGTAGGTTATAAAAAAGGATCTAAGCAAGCAAAAGGATCATGTGCCCAATGACCAAACAGTCCTCACATTAACAACAAAGCATAAGAATGAATGATCCCTGTGATAGGTAAATCACAAAGAGAAGTAGCAACCTAACACAAAATCTAGCAACAACATACTCCACCTATAGCAAAAACGACAACAAAAGAAAAGCCAAATGTAGGTTATAAAAAAGGATCTAAGCAAGCAAAAGGATCATGTGCCCAATGACCAAACAGTCCTCACATTAACAACAAAGCATAAGAATGAATGATCCTTGTGATAGGTAAATCACAAAGATAAGTAGCAACCTAACACAAAATCTAGCAACAACATACTCCACCTATAGCAAAAACGACAACAAAAGAAAAGCAAAATGCAGGTTATAAAAAAGAAACAACCAAAAATCCCATCTTCAAAAGATTACTCCTGCAGGGGCAGGCGACATAGTGCTATCACAGCGGTATCTGATGACAACATTGAAGCATAAAGTAGTAGATGACCATCATTATCTCCCCCAAATGACTCATAGAAGGGGGAAAAAAAAAAGAATCATAGATTCAGCAGAAAACTGCTACTCAGCAGAACAAAATATTTATTAACTTCAAGACCAAACAGACCCTAAGAGCTCCACCAAACCTTTTTTTTATCTAGAAAAAGATATCCACCCATCAATTCTTGGGGAAGTAACACCACAAAAATTCTAAGTGATCTCTAGAAGCTACTAAATTTCAAGTTTTCAATTTAATACAGGCATAGAGCAAGGCAATGAGCCTGGAAGAATGAATATCATGTCAGAACAATGAGATATGCACTTGGTCAAAAAAAAAAAAAAAGGTTGAAAGCCTGCCACCATAATGCATTATAAAACAGTTGCACACAACATTAGCCAACAATTGGACACTACCAAAATGGTTGTGTGATAGTGTTCCCCAGTGGAGGTCAACAGAAAACATCTTAGGAATTAAGGAACCATACATAACTGAATGTCTAATAGCTTCCATGTACAAGCATGTATGAGAGTAAGATTGCCATGTTGATACACTGGATGCCAACCCAACCTATCCTGTATATATAGCTCTCAATTTATTAAGAAAACTAACAAAATGGCTTTCCACATGGAAATATAGAGTTGACAACAGCAGATTCAACAATGCCAACAGTCAAGCAGCTAAAAGGTAGCAACAAAGTGACATGCGCAAAATTAAAGACATGCATGAGATAAATGCGTCCAACAAATCCCGTATAAAATGAAAAGAATATATATGTATGTATGTATGTATATATATATATATATATATATATATATATATATATATATATATATATATATATATATATATAAACTGAAAAATACACTTAAAACCCGTATAAAATGAAAAGAAAAAAAACAAATTCCTAAAAACCCAACAAATCTCACGTCAGATTTAACAAGACCCATATCCCCAAATCCAACAAAAATCAAAACCTATATACCAAAATCCCACAAAAACCCTTCCAGACCCTAAAAATCCCAATCTGGAGGAAAAATGGAGAGGGAGAGAGAGTATCGTTCCGCAAACCGATGCTGGATTCATCGGTGTTGATGTTGTAGAGGACGCCTTCGTATCAGATTTCACATTTAGATGTCAAGCTAATCACGCTGCCGATGTAGGAATCTGCGGATCCTCCTCCACCGCTAGATCCTGAAGAAGCTTCTGCTGCAGCTCTTGCTGCTACTGCTATCATGGCTTTTCACAGCAGAGAGAGAGGGTTTCTCGTCGATGGAAGATGAGGAAAAGAGGGAAATTTGGAAAAGAGGAGAGAGCGTCGGATGGTTTTCGTCTTTTAATGAAAAAAATTTCAAATCCGTATATTGTGAGTTTACCATTATTTATAACACGAACTCTATTAACGGTTGTACATGCATGGGACCATTTTCCGGATGGTTAAGATCGTTTTATAAAACAAAATTATAAATATTTACTATTTACAACTAGACTGATTATTTCGATGGTCAGGATAACTCTATATCTTAGCCACTATTGCTATGAACGAGTCAACACCATTTTACATAAAATGCAAGACTCACAATGAAAGATAGTAAATTGAAAACGTTAACTTGAACTTGGACTTGGTATCGCTCTATGGCCCCCACCATGATCGATTTGTTTCATCCACGCCGTCCATATATTTCATAACATCATTTTTTATATGATCTCTAAAAATGAGCCTGAAATAAATCTTGGGTGGACCACACAATCAGAAAACACTATTGAGCGTCGACCATTAAAAACATTTTGGGGGCCATAGAAGTTTTAGATCAAGTTGATTTTTATTTTTTCCCTTAATCTAGGCCTGTATGACCTAATCAACAGATTGGATGTCAAATAAACAGTACAGTGCGCCTTAGGAGGAATTTAATGGTGGATATCTAATCACTATTGTTTTCATGTGGTGTGGTCCACCTGAGATTTCTATCCCTCCAATTTTTTGGATCAATCCCTAAACTATTAGTAAAAATGGATGAGCGGAATGGATGAAATACATACATCATGGTGGGGCCCAAAGATGGCTGGTGGTAGGGGGAGTAGCCAATCTGTTTTCTGTGCTGGGGTCCACTGGAACTTTGGATTTAACTCGTTCTTTGGACATTGCCCTAAAATGATCTCTCCAAATGGATGGAAGGTGTGGATACAAAACATACATCATGGTGGGGCCCAAAAATGAGAGGTATATAAATCTCAAGTGCCCACTGTAATATTTATTTTTATTTGACCTGGTGATTAGGTCAGACATAAAGGAAAAAAAATAATAATAATAAAAACAAATATCAACTTCGTTCAAAATGTGGTGTGGTCCTAAATTGAGAGGTATATAAAGATCATTTTATGACTTGATCTCAAAATTGAGAAGTATATAAATTGATATCTCAGGTGCACCACACCACATGAAAACAATAGTGATTGGATATCCATCATTAAAATCATCCTAAGGCCCACTATACTGTTTATTTGACATTCAATATGTTGATTAGGTTATACATGGCCAGATGAAGGGGAAAAATAAAAATCAGCTTGATCCAAAACTTTTATGGCCCCAAAATATTTTTTAATGGTTGACGCTCATTCAACTCTATTTCTTGGAATGTGGTCCACTTACGATTTGGATATATCTCATTTTTGGTCTCATACCGTAAGATGATATTTAAAAATAGATAGACAACATGGATTAAACACATACACCATAGTTGGGTTCACAGAGCACCAACCACCAGCCATGGGATGGTGTCAGAGGGAGTAGTCAATCCGTTCCCCTTATTTGTGGTGTGGTCCATTTAATCTTTGGATATGATTCATTTTTTGGATAATTCTCTAAAATTATCTCAAAAAATGGATGAACTATGTGGGTTGATCCCAAATTTTTGGTAAATCCAAAACTCAAGTGTGCCATGCCACGCCAAACAGTGTGGAATAATGATTTCCACCGTTGATACCTTCCTTGGGCCCACAGTAATGTTTATTTGACATCCAACATGTTCATAATATCAAAAAAATATAAATGAAGAGATACCTCATAACCTAAAGGGGACACATCAAATCCACGGTGTTGATGTTCAACACACATCATGATGGGGCCCACAAAACTTACTAACATCAATTCTTAGGTTCTCACGAGGTCAGTAAGTTGGGTCACAATTTTGACCAGAATATTTGGCCCATTTTACATGTCTGGTCCATTCACTTTATTTTATTGATCATTACCCTCAATTTGACTAATTACTCGCCCCGATTATACTACACATGAGAAAGATATTGGGTGGGCCACACCACATACTATAGTTGAGAGGGTTACCCTCCCATTAAAACATTCATAATCATTTATTGGGCCCACCTAGATGTGGTTCATAGATACAACCCATTCATTATGTGTGTCCCACTTGGATGAGGAGTCAAACCAAGTTTCATACACATCCAAAACTCACGTGGGCCCCACTAAATGCTTTTATATATTTTAGAGATGTCTTCACATAGTTTTAGATGTTATGGCCCACCTAAGTTTCGTATACGACTGCTTTTTGGACTTAAAGGGGACACATCAAATGCATGGTGTTGAGATGTTCTACACACATCATGGTGGGGCACACACAGATTAACCTCATGGGAAGTTCCCATGAGGTGACCTTATAGTACCATTTCACTATTTAGGTAACTCCTTCATGGGTGTTACTCTAACCGTGTAGGGCCTACCTTCATATATTTTATGTATATCGACACCATCCATATATTTTTCCATCACATTTTAGGATGTGATTTTAAATCACAAGAACTCAATAATCTCAGGTGGGCCATACCAATCAAAACAATGATGAATAACCATTAAAAACCTTTTGAAGGCTACAAAAGTTTTGGATCAATTTGATCTTTGTAGTTTACCTTCATCTAGATCTTCTTTACATTATCAACAAGTTGGATTGCAAATAAACATTATTAAAACCTTACGATGGGCTCTTTATAATTTTTAATGGCGAGGTACTACATTATCATTCTTTCCAGTGGTGTGGTCCACTTAAGATTTAAATCTACACAATTTTTTATTCCCGGCACAAAAATGGGTTGGAGAAACATAGGGGCGGCAAGGATATACAACACATCATCAAAATCTCACTTTTGTTAAATAACTTTTCAATTTTTCTTGTTAAAATAAAAAATCTAGTTTTCTTTTTTAAAATATATATATTTTTACAATTTGTCAATTTTTTCACAATTTGGTTTAATTTCTTAATTTTTTTTTTCAAAATATCATTTTTTTTTTTTAATCTCACTTTTGTTATATAACTTTTCAATTTTTCTTATCAAAATGCAAAATCTAGTTTTCTTTTTAAAAAAAATATATTTTTTTTTTCAATTTGTTAATTTTTTCACAATTTTGTTTAATTTTTTAAATTTTCTTTTTCAAAATATCATTTTTTTATCGATTTTTTTTTTCAAAATTATCAACATTATTCGAAGTTCTTAATTTTTTTTTTCAAAATCTAGATTTTTATAAAATTATAGTTTTTTTTTCAAAATTTAAAATTTTCTTAAACATTATTAATTTTTTTCCTAAGCTTCTCAACTATTTTTTTTTTTTCAAAATTCATAATTTTTTTGAGCTTGTTTGTTAGCCTGAGCATTAGAGACGGTTTAGGACCATCTCTAATAGAGATGGTCTTTGACAGTCTCTAATAGAGACGGTTTAAGACAGTCTCTAATAGAGAGTCTTTGACAAGGCTATAAGACGGTTAAGGACCGTCTCTAATAGAGACGGTCTTTAACAGTCTCAGATTATAAGTAAAAGACAGCCAATGACCATTTCAAATGACTACATATAAGATGGTCACGGACCGTCTTTAATGCGGACGGCCAATGACCGTCTCAGATGACCGCACATAAGACCGTCAATGACCGTCTTAAATGATTTTTGGACATTCATATTTTTAAGATAATATTAAGGATGGTTAGGGGCCATCTAAAATTTTAGAGACGGTTTATGGCCGTCTCTAAAGCGTCTTTAAACCAAGCAATTTTAGAGAGGTCCAGAACCGTCTCAAAATCTGTCCTTTTTTTTCATTTTTCATGTAGTGGCTTGAGAATATATGTCAATGGTGCAAATCTATTATTTTCTAATCTTTTATATCATTTATTAAAATATTTAAACTGTTTTATTTTCCGATTAGGCTGACCATAGTGCTCAAATCCTAGTTGTGTTATCCAAGTCACCATGATTTTGGAACATTAACTTATGTGTGGAACTTCGAAGCTTGGGTGTTATTTTATTCAGTTGAATTGCATTAATTCAAAAGTCCCAAAATTAAATCATCAGATTAATTTTTATTACTTTGTTTTGCATTTGATTTTTTTCTTCTCACAATTCATCTCCCTGTGGGATCGACCCTGTATTCACGGGATACTACTTACGAACCTCTGCACTTGGAGGCAAGCAATCAAGTTTTTGGCGCTATTGTCGGGGAGAGACTGAGATAGATCAGATCTGTGCAAGATAGCTAAGGTAAGTTTTCTTTTAAGGTAAATTCTCTTCTAAACCCTCCAGATTTTCTGTAGATTTTTTTTTCTCTTTTCTTTTTCTTTGAAAATAAATTCAGTTGGGTCTTTCAAGCACTAACTATGACATAAGGTTGCCCTACTTGGGATTTTATCACCCAAGTGCTATGGTTGTCCTACAGTTGCTGTTTGATCACAAAGATCATCCGTTGAATTTATTTTCCAGATTAGCATTGTTTAATTTCTGCATTAGTTTTACTTTTATTTATTTATTTATTTTGTAGACTGAACCCTCATGGTCGTCCCTGCCACCTAGGTTGTTGATTTATCTTGTTTTGTGGATTGAACCCTCATGGTCGGCCCTGCCACCTGGGTTGTTGATTTATTTTGCTTTGTGGACTGAACTCTCATGGTTTGCCCTACCGCCTAGGTTGTTGATTTAAGTTTTTATTTTTATTTTAGGTATCATACTTGCTATTTGAATTAGTGGTATTTGTTGTGTGGTGTGGATGGTTTATGTCCCGTTGGGGTAGAGATCAAAACAATCGACTCTCCTTTGAAGGGGGACTAGTTCCAGGACTTGATCATTCACTTAGAAGAGGCACTCAACATCACTTGGATTCCATGGCAGACCCAGTTAATAATCCAAATCCAAATCCAAATCTGCTAGATCCAACTATAAATCAAAATAGAGAAAATCAACATAATCCTCCTCTTGAGGATGAAAATGAAGTTCATAGGAATGTGTTAAACCAACCACAGACTTTACGTGAACATTTAAACCCTGAGAGATCAACTTTACCATCTTGCATAGTGTTCCTTGCTCACACAGGGAACATTGATTTTAAACCAGGTGTGATTCAATGAATTCATAAATTTCATGGCTTAGATTCTGAAAGCCCCTACTTACACCTCAAGGACTTT
This sequence comes from Magnolia sinica, assembly GCF_029962835.1. Lineage (NCBI taxonomy): Eukaryota > Viridiplantae > Streptophyta > Magnoliopsida > Magnoliales > Magnoliaceae > Magnolia > Magnolia sinica. Next base: position 50,627 of record NW_026682800.1, on the reverse strand, counting down.
GAGGAAGTAATTGCAACGTTACAAGTAAACAATAGCAATAGGGATGTACTTAAGCTTAGGTTATTCTCATTTTCTCTAAAGGATCGGGCCAAAGCATGGCTCAACTCTCTAAGACCTAATACAATCACTTCATGATAAGCCTTAAGTAGAGAGTTTTTGAAAAAGTTCTTTCCCGAGCACAAAACAAATGTACTAAAACAAGAAATCATATCATTCTCCCAAAAGGGGAATGAACTATTTTTTCAAGCTTGGGAGCACTTCAAAGACATTCTAATTACTTGTCCACATCATGGTTATGAACCATGGCACGTGATTGATGCTTTCCGAAAGGGGGTCACCATGGATACCCGTCAGTTCATAGAGATGATGTGTGATGGAACCTTTCTTGACAAAGATCATAATGAGGCTTGGGATTTTCTAGATATGTTAGCAGAGAATACGCAGACATGAGATGTCTCTGCTAAATCAGACCAAACTAGACCCATTCCTAGAGAGAAAACGGGAATGTATGTCCTAAAAGAGGAAGACGACCTTAATGAAAAATTCGCTGCATTGGCTAAAAAGGTCGAAGCCTTGAAAATTAGGAAGGTTGATATGGTTAAAGTAAACACTTCCTTAGGTAATTTTTGTAGCATTTGTGGTGGACAGACCATGACATAAAGGATTGTCCAATAATCTCAGTTGTACAAAATATCATGCATGAGCATGATCAAGCAAATGCTATAAATAATTACCAAAGGTCAGTTATGCAACCAATGGAAAACACGTATAATCCAAATTGGCGTAACCATCCTAATCTTAGTTGGAGGAATGAACCACAAATTAATGCGCCCAATGCACCTCAAATGCCTCCATAAAACAACTTCTTTAGGGCACCTAACAATGCACCATATGTGCCCCCACCAAAGCGATCATCTATGGAGGATGCATTGACCACATTCATGAACTTTCAAGCTCAAATGAATCAGTCTCTAATCCAATCAAATCAAGAATTAAAGACAGCTGTGGCTAGGATTGAGACTCAACTAAATGCTAGGAAAAAATGCATCATTCCTTCTCAACCTGTGCCAAACCCTAAAAACACACATTTCATTGGAAACTCAAATCCAAGTGAGCTACATCATGAATAAGCTAATGTCACCATTACCTTGAGAAGTGGAAAAGAGATCGATAACAAGATAATGCAACCGGTAGAAATACCGGAGGATGAGCTACTGTCTCAAGAAAATGATGAACCTGCTATGGTTCGAGAGACGCAACAACAAAAGGCTAAAGAGACTAAGTCATATGAGCCTCCAGTTCCATTCCCATCTAGACTTCGGAATTCGACTGTCCCCATAAAATATCAAGAGGTGTTGGATGTGCTCCAAAAGGTTACTGTTAATATTCCTCTGCTTGATGCTATTAGACAAATTTCATCATATGCTAAATATCTCAAGGACTTGTGCATTATAAAGAGGAAATTAAATGTGCACAAAAATGCCTTCCTTACTGAGAAAGTGAGCGCTATCATTCAACAAAGGGTTGTACCCAAATACAAAGACCCGAGAAGTCCCACTATTCCTTGTATTATTAGGAATTTTCAAATTGAGCATGCTTTACTAGATTTGGTTGTAAGCGTCAACTTAGTACCTTATTCAGTTTATAAACAAATGGGGTTAGGTGAGTTTAAACCAATCACGATTACACTCCAACTCGCTGACCGCTTTATTAAGGTACCAAGGGAAATTTTAGAAGACGTGCTAGTCCAAGTGAAGAAATTTCACTTCCCGGTGGATTTTATTGTACTAGACACTGAACCATGTATAAATGTTAGCGCTCAAGTTCCCATCATTTTAGGCCGCCCATTCCTAGCAACTTCAAATGCAATCATAAATTGCAGGAATAGAATGATGAACTTGTATTTTGGTAACATGACTCTAGAGCTAAATATTTTCAATCTATGTAAGCAGCCCATTGATAATAATGAAATCCATGAGCTGAATTTCATGGGCTGCTTGATAGAAGAAGAGGAATTGGAACCTATTCTGACTGAGGAATTGATTCAAGTCATTGGGGACTTGAAAAATTCTGATTTAGAAAAAGTGCTTGCTGAAATTTCTGATGATAATGAGAGCACTACTACCCAGGACATTGGTATGTACCAATGGATACCACGCACTCAAATCCTATCTATTGAGGACTTGCAACCTCTGCCATCACCAACCAATATTCCAAAGCTTAATTTAAAACTACTACCAAATCAGCTTAAGTATGTATACTTAGGTGAAAATAAAACTTATCCTGTGGTGATCTCTTCATTTTTAGACAAGGATCAAGAGATTAAATTGGTGAAAGTTCTAAGGAACCATAAAGGAGCCTTGGGCTGGACCATTTTTGACATCAAGAGTATAAGCCCTTCTATATGCACTCATCAGATCCACCTCGATGAGGACGCCAAATCGATTAGACAACCTCAAAGGCGTCTCAATCCAAACATGATAGAAGTTGTAAAAAATGAGGTGATTAAATTATTAGATGTGGGAATCATCTACCCAATATCTGATAGTGTTTGGGTGAGTCCAACTCAAGTAGTCTCAAAGAAATCTGAAATAATTGTTGTGCAGAATTCTAATAATGAACTCATACCAACACGTGTCACCACTGGTTGGCGTGTTTGCATTGACTATAGAAAATTGAACCAGGTCATAAAGAAGGACCATTTCCCTCTACCATTTATTGATCAAGTTTTAGCTAGAGAGAGTAGTAGGTCACTCCTTTTATAGTTTTTTGGATGGATATTCTGGATATAACCAAATAGAGATAGCCCTGGAAGACCAAGAGAAAATCACGTTCACTTGTCCATTTGGCACATTTGCTTTCAAACAAATGTCATTTGGATTGTGTAATGCCCCAGCAACTTTCCAACGGTGTATGTTAAGTATTTTTTCAAATATGGTTGGGAAGTTTCTTGAGGTTTTCATGGACGACTTCTCTGTATTTAGGAGTAGTTTTGATGAATGCCTCAACAATTTATCTCTTGTCTTGTCTAGGTGTGAAGAGAAACACCTTGTCTTAAATTGGGAGAAATGTTATTTCATGGTTCAAAAGGAAATTGTTTTGGTCCATGTTATCTCCAAAAATGGAATCAAGGTAGATCACTCAAAACTCGACATTATAGCTAATCTACCTATCCCTCGAACTGTTAGAGATATTAGATCACTTATAGGGCATGCTGGTTTTTATAAAAGATTCATCAAGGACTTTAGTGTCATTACTAGACCCTTGACTAATCTTCTTCAAAAGGATGTTCCATTTAAGTGGATAGATGAGTGTGATAGTGCCTTTAATAAAATTAAATCATCCCTTACCACTGCACCTATCATGCGTCCACCAGATTGGACACTTCCTTTTGAATTAATGTGCGATGCAAATGATAATGCTATAGGGGCTGTTTTGGGCCAAAGAAAAGATAAACGGCCTTACATTATTCACTATGCGAGTAAAACTCTAAACTTGGCCCAAGTGAACTACTCAACAACTGAAAAAGAGTTACTTGCAGTAGTTTTTGCTTTGGATAAGTTTAGGTCTTACTTACTAGGATCCAAAGTGGTCATTTTCACGGACCACTTGGCTTTGAAATATTTGTTATCTAAGAAGGATGCAAAGCCGAGACTTTTGAGATGGATCTTCCTGCTCCAAGAATTTGACTTAGAGATAAAAGAGAACAAAGGAGTAGAAAACGTAGTGGCCGATCACCTTTCTAGATTGGTGTTAGATGATTCCACTGAGGATATGCATATCCAGGACACTTTCCCTGATAAACAATTATTTGCGAACTCCAAATTGCCTTGTAACAGAAAAAATGCCATATCATTGGAAGTCACAAGATAGGAAGCGTTTTGAAACTGAAGTTAGGAACTTTTTTTGAGATGACCCATATTTATATAAATATGAGACTGATCAGATTTTTAGACGTTGTGTCCCAGAGGATGAAGTTTAAAGTGTTATTTCTTTTTACCACAGGGAAGCATGTGGTGACCATTTTTCTACTAAGAAAACCACTGCAAAAATCCTGCAGTGTGGTTTTTACTAGCCCACCATGTTTAAAGACACCCATGCTTTCTGTGTTGCTTGTGATAGATGTCAAAGATTTGGAAGAGTGTCCCAACGTAACATGATGCCTTTATCCCCAATTTTACCATTGAAGATTTTTTATTGTTGGGGTATTGATTTTATGGGTCCATTTCCTTCTTCTTTTGGATTTTTTTATATATTGGTTGGTGTGGACTATATTTCAAAGTAGATTGAGGTAGTTCCAAGTAGGACCAATGACAACAAAGTGGTCATACGATTCCTCAAGGAAAATATTTTTACTAGATTTGGAACTCTAAAGGCCATCATTAGTGATGGCGGGTCTCACTTTTGCAATAGGACATTTGAGGCTTTGATGAAGAAATATGACATCAAGCATACAGTGAGCACCCCATACTACCTACAAACGAGTGGGCAAGCTGAGATTTCTAATCGGGAAATCAAACACATTTTAGAGAAAACTATAAGGCCAGATAGGAAGGATTGGTCCCTCAGACTATCCTACGCTTTATGGGCTTATACGACTGCTTATAAGACCCCGATTGGAATGTCTCCATACAGATTAGTGTATGGGAAGGCTTGCCACTTGCCCGTGGAATTGAAATATAAAGCCTACTGGGCAATAAAGAAATTAAACTTTAATATGGATCAAGCAAGTGGACAAAGGAAATTAGAGTTGAATGAATTACAGGTGTTGAGGAGAGACTCCTATGAAAATTCTAAAATCTACAAAGAGAGGACTAAAGCTTTTCATGATAAAAATATCCTAAGGAAGAATTTTGAACCTCAGCAAAAGGTCCTATTGAACAATTCCCGTCTCCAGTTATTTTCGGGAAAGTTAAGATCAAGATGGACAAGACCCTTCATTGTGAAGAATGTTTATACTCATGGGGCTGTTAAAATTGAGAATCCACGTAATGACAGTGTGTACAAGGTTAATGGTTAGAGATTGAAGCCTTATGTGAAAAACTTTCATTTGGGAGAGGAGTCTGTCCCTCTTCATGAGCCAAAATATTTAGATTGATGCTCCTGGTCTGACGGAGCATTTGTGTAGGATTTGTATCATATTCAACTTTTTAGTGTCACATAGTAGGTGAGTTTTTCATGGCAGGTACTATCCACCCTTTCTTTTATTTTTATTGTTCTCTGCATTACATTATCATTACATTGGGGATAATGTAGATTTTAGGTTGGGGGTGTGGATAGTCATCCATGTGAAGGTTTTTTTTTATAGGTTTCAGTTTATTTTATTATTATTTTTATTATTTTTAGGTTTCAGTTGGGTTTAAGTTTATTTATTTATTATTATTATTATTATTTTAGGTTTATGAAAAAAAATTTCAACATTTTCAAAATAATATGTTTATATATAAGAATGTAAACGTAATATTTTGTGAATTCCAAAGGCAAAGTTAATACTTAGTCTTGGTTGATAGTAGTCAGAAATCTGATAATTGAAAATTATAGACTTGAATTCAATTATCTAATCACTAGTTTAAAGTGAGTTGTAATTTGATGTACTGAATTCACAATACACCCTAACTAAGTGAGGAATATGATATGTGAACTAGAATAACAAATTTTGATTCAAACAAGGTTGAATGAACTAGTACCATTAATATATGTTTAAAAGAGAGAATATTGAAGAAAAAAAGTGATGAAAAAAATAAAAAAAATTTATACAGCATGAATGCAATGACCATAACAATCGTGTCAGTAATTCGGAGTAAGGATACTTAAGTATCCATTACTGTTACCATTACAAGTATGATACCTTAGGTTATGAAGCAAACTCAGTGGGAATCTTCATCTAAGGGTGGTCTATAATAATGAGGGTATGATGATAAAAGAAGAAATGTCATAAAAAAATGAGATAACTAGAGATTTCATATTCTTGGGATGATTGAATGGAGTTAGGATAGAGAATATGCATATTTCTCAAAGTTAGACTAGTATCATGAGCACCTAAGTATATTGGATCATAACTATTCTAAATTTTGATTAGGTTTCTGAACTCAAGGATGTAATGGATTAGGGAATTGAGATTCTAACTAACTTCAAACTTAGGGTAAGTATTGTTTTGTTTTGGAATTCATATGATGAATGGAGGCATAATTGTATAAATTTCTGAGTGTTGAACTATTTTTCAGGTTTTCAATGTTTGTGGGTAACATTTCTGTAAACCCTCACGAGACTATAACTCGTCCACTAGGGGAAACCTAGGGGTTTAAAGGCTTGCTGCATATGCTAAATGTAATTGAGATTACCTGCGAAAGTGGTGTAGTTAGAATTTTGTTTTCATTTGAATTTTGTTTCTAGAATTATTTTTTATTCTTATTTTTATTTTTCTTCGCTTATTTTGCTTGGGACTAGCAAAATGCTGGTTGGGGGGTGTGTTGAGACTCAAATATTACATAATTTTCCTCATTTATATCTTGGTTTTATGAACATAAATCATCTTAATATTCTATTTTACTCGTGTATGTGTTGCAAGGTGAATTTAAGAGCTTGGATTGAAAAGGGGTGTTAAAAAGTATGGATTTGATATTCAAGAATTACCAAGGCAAGAGATGGATCTTAGGAGACCAAGATTGAAGAATTCATTTGTTAAAGATCCAAGAAAATCAAGTGAGGAATAAAAAGAATTGAAAATTTGAAGTGAAGAATCCTAAAATCGTCCTAAAAAAGTGTATTCTGAAGCTGTGAAGTTTATTTTGAGAAACTGCGCAGCAGGAAGTCTATTTTAAATGAACTATGCAGTGAGAAGTCTATTTTGAAAAAATACATATATTTGAAACGGTTTCTAAGGTTTTTCAACTTTATACGAAAATTGGAGTTCCCTACTTATAAATAAGGCTTCCTAGGGCATTCCTAAACATTATTCAAGGCATCCCAAAGCAAAATTTAGGGTTTTTAAAGAGTTTTTAGTTTTATTAAAGCTTTGTAAGTTGGTTTTTTTTTTATAGATCTTTTCTATTTACAATTTTTCTTTATTTCTTATTACTTTTTATTTCTACAATTTAACTATGTTTTTCTAAGTTCTCTCTAACCCAAGCTAGAAGGGAAGCACATGGGTTTAATATTTCTTTAAGATTATGATGATTGATTATTTTAATAATGAGAAGAATGGTGTATGCATGTTATCTATTATTTAGGTTTTATTTTTTTTATCCGCTTGTGAGATCTATATGTTTCCATCATATGAGATCCACATTGATGGATAGGCTTACCCTAGATCAATCAGATTTCCTAGATAGGAGATATTCTCAACCTGTTATATTTTTTTGATATTCATTATCTTATAGATATTTAATACTTAAAATCATTGGCGCTTGAAAATATATGTCAATGGTGCAAATTCATTATTTTCTAATCTTTTATATCATTTATTAAAATATTTTAACTGTTTTATTTTCCGATTAGGCTGACCATAGTGCTCAGATCCTAGTTGTGTTATCCAAGTCATCATGATTTTGGAACATTAACCTATGTGTGGAACTTTGAAGCTTGGGTGTTATTTTATTCAGTTGAATTACATCCATTCAAAAATTTCAAAATTAAATCATCAGATTAATTTTTATTACTTAGTTTGTTTTGCATTTGATTTTTTTCTTCTCACAAATCATCTCCCTATGGGATCGACCCTGTATTCACGGGATACTACTTACAAACCTCTGCACTTGGAGGCAAGTAATCAGTAACACCCAAGTATGTAAAAGTACAGGGTATTACAATCTACCCCCTTTAAAGAGAATTTCATCCCCGAAATTCGATATTTATACCTTAGATGGGACAAAGACAATCTGTTTTCTGTGTCTCTAAGCATTCACTACTTTCCTCATGAAGCATGTCTAACTAAGGGACTAGGGTTGTTATAATATCAATTAAGGATAGCAAGATAGTAAGCCCACAACGAGTTATGTTCAATATATCAAGTATCACAAGTAGTAGCATATAGCAAGTCTTATAGCTAGAGGTAATATGTAACAATCAAATTATTCATACTTGTTAAAATTAAAGAGATATATCAATTATATGTCACATGAGTCAATTGTACGATAAATTGGCACATTCACAAACTGGGATAAATTATGCAATAATTTAAGAGTTACTACCTATAAGAAATTAGAGCTTCATCTATGACTAGGTTGATGAATTTAACTGGGAAGCTCAAAGGGTGAGTCCTCACATTGGTCAAACAACCTAGTTGTGTGTGGCTCGCTAGGTAGCACGAATGTAGCCTGTTCAAGTCAACCCTTGACTTGAAGTTTGTCTTGTTGACTCAGATCTGGGTCAATTGGCAAGGTGTGGATGCAACTATGACCCACCGAAATGATAGCGGCTAAGTCGCTTAACGAGTTGACTCGACAAAAACTCCAACCCAAGCTCCCTTCTTCCTTTCTTCTTTCTTTCTTTCTCCCCTCTCTCTCTGCAATTTTCGATACATATCGAAGGGTATTCGATATGTATCTAAGATCGCTATGGCTACGGATTATAACCGTAGCCATAACTGTAGTGTCGTGGCAATCTATGCAATTTTATTTTATTTTTAATTTTTTATTTTACATGGAGAACTTTATTCTACCTACATTTTTCTCTAATACATATTTATATAAATATGTATATATAAGCATATAATTTTTTTTCCTCTTTTTTTTTTTCATTTCTTTCTTTATTCATTTAACAAGAATATCTTCTAAACCAAAATTAGTTACTTGACATACCATATATGATTTTGGGGTAGGAGAAGCTACTTTGGCCAACCAACTTGGTCATTTTCATAGATTCCATCAGTTCAATGGTCAGAAATCCATTTCATTCACTTCGCGGTCATTTTTAATCAGTTCGCGGTCAATTTCATTCACTTCGCGGGCAATTTCATTCACTTCGCGGTCAATTTCAATCAGTTCGTGGTGAATTTCATTAACTTCGTGGTCAATTTCATTCACTTCGCGGTCAATTTCAATCACTTCACGGTCAATTCCCTTCATTTCACAGTCAATTCCATGCATTTCATGGTCAATTCCGACGATTCCCCTTCACTTCACGGTCAATTCAATTCATTTCACGGTCAATTCCTTTCACTTCACTGTCAATTCAATTCATTTCATGGCCCTTCACTTCACAGTCAATTCCATGCATTTCATGTTCAATTCCGGTGATTCCCCTTCACTTCACGGACAATTCAATTCATTTCACAGTCAATTCCCTTCACTTCACGGTCAATTCCCTTCATTTCACGGTCAATTCCATGCATTTCATGGTCAATTTCGGCGATTTTCCTTCACTTCACAGTCAATTCAATTCATTTCACAGTCAATTCCATGCATGAAACACCCCATATTTTCCAGTACTCGATTGTTACCATTTAATTTAATTTAATATAAATACAAAAAAATAATACAACCTAAATATATATACTATGAAATGTTATTTATATATTTTATAAATATTTAAAGTTTCATATTAAAATGATATGTAACTATAATCCATATTATACACATATACTAACAATATTATTAATATATATTACAAACTATAGAATTTGTAATACATAAAAATAAAATATACTGGAGAAATTTATAATGAATAACATATTTCAAACAATTTAATAACTTATATAAAATTTAAAACCTAACACATATATGACTATATATATATATACATATATATATATATATATATATATATATATATATATATATATATATATATATATATATATATATATATATATATATATCTCTGCTTAATGATATTCATATAGTTTTTATATATATTAATAATTTGTGATAATATAAATTATATATGACAAAATATATAAAGGAAATAAATAATAATAATAATAGTAATAACAATGATATGAAAAAATGTCTAAAAAATCACACAGTCAAATAAACAAACTATTCAATTCCACCTGAGGTATGCTCGGTCCAACCGAAAGTGCCGAAAATAATCCAGTAACAAACAACGAAGTTTTTAAGCTAATTTGGCTCGACAAAATGACTATTAGGAGTGACCGAAGTGATGGTGGTTCGGTTCGACCGAAAGGAGATAAAGAGTTCAATATAATTTATAGAGGAATTCAGTTCTAGCCAAAGGAACCTTTGCTTGAGTCAGTGCGACTTCAGTGTGACCGAAGCGTAACAAAAGTACGTAAATTTGAAGTCGATATAAAATCGGTGTGTGATTTTCATATTTAAATGAATAATTTATACCATTTTAAATACAAATTAGGGTTTGAGAGAGAAACCAAGAAGTGACGGAGCTTCTATGGAGTCGTTCTTCTTCTTCGATCTTTCAGTTCCAGTTTATTTTCATGTTTTTGTTTGAGTTTAGTTTAATTATGACAATGATTGGGTAAATCTCTTAGATAGGGCTAAGAGGTAAATCTTGTAGTTATTTTTAATGTTCTAGTTTACTTTGATTCAAGTTTTATAGTATCAATGTTGAACAATTTATTGATTTTAGTTTGAAAAAAGCTTTAATTTTAGTTTATTTTAATCCATTGTTGACTATGGGCACTTTGGATGATTAACAAGGCTTATCTATTTTTGTAAGGGATTGATTTATAAAATTCATGGATTTATCATAGACTATGGCATGATAGATACTTTAGATTCCCTGTAATTAATAACTTGGTGCTTTATGTGAAACTGAATCATTGAAGTTCAAATTTGTTTAGTTTGTGAATTTTTAATCAACCGCTCTATTAACCAGTTGGATAGGATAAAACTTTGATTCTAGCTGTGTAATCTAATTGAATCAAGTCAATTAGGCAATGGATCATTGACACTCTAGTGTTTTATTTTATGAATTTTCTCTAAACAATACTTAGATTTTTATCAGGACTTTACTTTTAATTCAAATTTCATAGTTAGTTTTAATTAATTTCTTGTTCTAAAGTATTTTGAGAACGTACTAATACAAGTCCTTGAGAATTCAATCTCAGTTGCACTAAGTTAAAACTACATCGCAGGCTAGCACTTGGGGTTGACAACCCTTGAGTTTGGTCACCTTATCACCAACTGTTATGCGCACTCAATTTGTTGGATCTAGTTCTTAGCCATGGGCCATCGCGTTTGGATTAGTAACTCAAATGGCATCTATGATGAAACAATAATAAGGCCAATTCACAACCCAATTGAACATGATAATAAACATCAGTTAGGCACCTCAAAGCTAGCGTAATTCGACCTTTGTAACACACAAGAAACCAAATGGAGTTGACCTACTAGAAAAATTTATAAAATTATGACCATTAATGCTCAAGGACATTTTAGATTCAACGATAGCAAAAGACTCGCTGATATAAATTGAGAAGATTCTCGAAACAATGGATTGCCCAGATAACCAAATGGTTAGGATGGTGACGTTTGTTCTTCAAGGAGAAGTGGATATATAGTGGAGATCAGCAAAAAGAATAGCTGCAGTAGCGCATGTGTGGACTTAGAGTGAATTCAGGAGCAAGTTCTATGAGAAGTATTTTCCTAAGGCCTATTGCCTCTAAAAAAAATGGCTGAGTTTGCAAAGTTAGAGCAAGGGGTCATGATAGTAGCACAATACAAGGTGAAGTTCATGGGTTATCTCAATACGCCCCAAAGGTGGTGGAAGACGAAGAATACAAAATTTAGAAGTTTGAAGAAAGCCTTCGCCGGAATATTAGAACTCAATTTTGTTGCGCGAATATTAAGAAGTATTCTGATGTTGTTGAGATTTATTCAATTAATGATTATTTCTTTAAACTTAATTGGGATATTTATTAAGATATTAGGATTTAGGTGAATATTATAATTGATTTGGTTATCTCTAAATTAGATTGGATTGAAACTATTTAAGATTACAAGATTGACTCTTTTGAGAATTTGTTTTTAGATTTGAAATCTCTTTCGTATATTTTACTCGGGACTAGCAAAATACTGGTTGGGGGTGTGATCAAATTTAAATATTGCATATTTATCCTCTCAATTATATTAGTTTCCATGTATTTAAGTGTTAAAATAACTTACTAACATATATTTTACACATGCGAGGTAATTCGGAAGACAAAGACGAAATCATGCTTAAAAGGAATAATTAAAGCTCAAAGATTAATCAAATGAAGAATTGGATGTTAGGAGGACATTATTGAAGAATTCATATACCAAAGATCCAAGGAAACAAATCACAAAAGATGGAGAAAAGTCTAGAAAAATCACATAGCTTGATAACATAACAAATAGATTGTTCGGTCTCACCTAAGGTTAACTCAGTTGACTGAAAGTGCACAAAATAGTCTAGCAAGAAAAATAATTTTCTAATTTAATTCAGCTTGATATGTAGGTGTGACTAAAGCTATGTTTGGTCCGACCTAAGGGAGACAGAGACTTCAGATGAATATTGAAGAAATTCTACAACAACCGAGAGCCAAATTCAGTATGATCGAAGGCTATAATTGGTGTAATCGAAACATAACAAAGTGCAAATTTTTTAAGTCGATCCAAAGTCGTTACGAATTCTCTTTATTTAGTGAGATGTTTTAAGCTCTTGTATATATGAATTAGGGCTTGGGAGAGAGACTAAGGGGTGTTGGAGATTCTACAAAATCAACCTTCCTCCTTAATCCTTCGGTTCTAATTTGTTTTTCTAGTTTTTCTTTTATTTTTGTTTAAGATGTTAATCTTAGCTAATCTCTTTGGTAAGGCTAAGGGATGAACTAGTTGATGGATATTTGGTATTTAATTCACTTTCAATGAAAGTTTAGTTATTTATGTTGAGTTGTAATTGGATGTGATTGAATTCTTAAATTGAAGAAGGAATCAATCCCTGAAATTGATTGATCTATTATCACCTCTAAGTACATTAGATGCTTTCAATTCCCTGCGATGTGATTATCTAGATCTTTATGAGAGATCAAGCCTATCGTGATTCTAATCTATGTTGAATGTTTATGATTGATATTATTTTGCTATCTTCTTATTAGAACGGATTGGAATCAGTTCTCAACTCGAGAAAATGAATTAAGTTCAAAGTCTGTAGATTGGAGATTCCTGGATCCTTAATCATTTTTATTGATTGTTTAAAAACCCTTTTACTTCGATGGAGTAAAACCCAAAAAACTTGATTAATTCTAAGTGTGTTCTCAACAAGTCCTTGTGGATCGACCTTGGTCTTACCAAGTTATTACTATATTGCAGCCCTACTCTTGGGGTTGTTAATCCTTAAGTTCGATAAAGTTTTTGCCATCGTTGTTGGGGACAATTGTGTTGAGAATACTTAAGTTTATATTAGGTTTTCTTTCTAGTTCTAATCTAGGTTTTATTTTTATGGTTTTGATTTTAAAATTACTAGTTAGGTCTTCACAGATTTTTAGAACAATAACAACTTTCTTTGTTTCGATTTTTCAGAATTCTCTAGCCTTAGTTTTTCTAAATTGATAACCTCGTTCACCACTTCTAGTCATTTTCTAGATATCTTAATTTCCTTCTAATTAATTCAATTGATTTAGAATAATTTTCGTTATAGGATTTAATTTTAAGATTAAAACTTAATTTCCTATGCATGGTTCATGCCAAGTAGTGAGGTACCATGCACAATGACTTCTAAGCAAATGAGATTTATTTGACGGGCTTTCCATCTACCACCGAGTTATAAAATATCTTAGTATGCCTGAATCATCTCAAACCATGGTGGTGAATGCTCCAAACATGCCTGAGCATAAGCCACACTTTGATGAGAATGTTGATTTTGAACCTGGCACGCCATCGGTTTGGACAGTGTACGATGAGAATGAGGCACACTATGTTCCCACAGTTCGAACATTAAGAGACTACTTACAACTGTTCAGAGCAACCACACCATCTTGCATGAATTTTTTTTTTTTTTTAAATTAATGTAGATAATATGGATTTCAAAGCAGGAGTGATCTAACTCCTTCCCAAATTCAATGGACTTGATTCAGAAAGTCCATATTTAGAACTCAAGGAATTTGATGAGATTGTAGCAACCATGTATTACAATAATGTCTCTCAAGAAGTCATTAGACTCAAGTTATTTCTATTCTCTCTAAAAGAGAAAGCCAAGTCAAGGCATCATTGTTGTGTGTCGAATATTGCATATCAGACCCCAGTTATTGCCAGGATTTACAAACATAGTACTATTTATCGGCCTGATTTAATCATGTTTGTGATGCAGAAAGTATTCACGAGCCTGGACTGGGAAAGGGTACTAAAAGCATGGATTTAACGGTCTAAAGTCACCAAGGCAAGCAACGGACCCTAGGAGAACAAGATCGACAGATTTGCACGCCAAGGATCCAAGAAAATCGAGAAATTGAAGCTCAAGTGGCCGGAAAAGTGTCCAGAATGCAAGATCATAGGGTTCCCACCATCTAATCAGTTCGAAACTCCATACATGGCCTGAGGACCATAAATAAACCGTACATGTCAAATTGCAGCTTCTGGATCTCTGTGAAAGTGGCCCAACTGACAGATCAGCCACCAAAACAGTGATATGGGGCCCACCGACTATCAGGATACGCTTCAAATTTGGTCCCCACGGTTAAAATGAGATGGAACAACAATTGGATGGATCAGATCTCTGGAATACATCACCATAGGACCCACACATGCGGTGCATGTGCACAGCTTGTACAGGCGCCGTCGCGCACCACAAGAATTCAAATCGGTCAGCATTGCGCTGACCGATGAATTCCAAAAAATTTTCAAAGACACAACAGCGTCTTCGACGTGTTGTCCGGGCTTTGATTGTGGGCCCCATCCATCAGGTATTCGGACAATCTGGACCATCCATTCGATCAATAGGTGGGGCGTAGCCCTCACCTAGATGTCCTTTTCGTCCCATTATGCACACACGTGTAAAAAAATGATCAAACGTAGGATAGACGGTGGAAATATGTGATACGGTGGGCCACACTAAAATCAAGAAAAAGTATGAATTTTCAATAAGTTTTTCGCCATGAGCAGAATGAACGGAGTGGATTTACTCTCGAACATTGTTCATGGGCCCCACCGACTCTCATTCAAAAGAAACGGAAACGTCCGTTCTTCTGACGTGAAACAGGGGCGCCGGTTGATACTTGTGGGCCACCATCTGAACTCAAGGGTCCAATCCGGACCATCCATTAGAATCCCACGGTCCATCTGAGCAAGACCTAGGTGACAAAAGTCCAAGATATAGCGAGGATCGGGTTTCAATACTTCAAACGCAAGATGGATGGCAGATAAAATACCCAGTGTGCCGCATCAGCAGATGACCAAAAATTTACATTCCCGATCAGAATCCCTAGCCTCATCTAATGGACGGGGTGGATCTCTCCTTAGACTCAGATCATCGGTCCCGCAGTTAACGCAAATCAGCCACGTTTTTTCTTGCTCCGTAAATAGCATTCGGCAGTGACTTATCTGCGGAGGTTCCTAACTGCAGACGGGGAGAAAAAGAGTCCCCCTTCAGCACGCCTGCAGGGGGTATGTTCGGCTGCCTATAAGGGAGAAAGGGAGAGAACGGGGAAGGCATCCAGGAATTGCTGCTGTAATCCGAGCATGAGAGAATGCAGGGGAGGCTTTGCTGAGGGCACATGAGCTGAGCTTGGTTTCTTTTTCTTTTCCTTTATAATTCTTTTATTTTTTTAGGTTCAGCCCATTCATGTGTGGCTAAACCTCTTAGCTAGGGCTAAGAGGTGAAGCCTGTAGCGAGATGGGAGATCCTATTTTGTGTCTTTAATTTAAAATTCATAAACTGAATTTGATTTAGTTGATTATTAAAGGAATATTTTTCTTAGTCTTTAACGGTCTGTTGTGACTGAAATTACAATGGGTTTGCAATGGCTTTGAGTATTTCTTTCCCCTTTTATGTTTATGAAGTCAGGAAGCCCTGTTGTTCATCATTGTTCCAAGGGCATGGTAGGATGACAGTACCCTTCCTGAACTTCATACATTGTTGGTTGGTTGGTAATTAGTTTAATTCTGTTTTTTACTTTGTCTCCTAGGCATGGTTTGGTGATGGAATCCATTCTAATTCATATACCTGTCATCTCTTGAAAACTATATCAAAGAAAGTCTAGTTGATTTCCATGATTTTTGAAGCAGGCATAAGATCTCCCTAATCTCTACAAGTGGATCCTCTGAATCCCTAGTTTCCTTCCTCTGAATTTCTTAAGTTTTAGATAATTATTCTACAATTATTTCTTAAATTCTATTTGATTTAGATTGCATCTTAGGCTAGTTCTATTTCTACCTAGTTTCAGGAAACGTACAAGTTTCAGTCCCTGTGGATTCGACCTCGGTCTTACCAAGTTTATTACTACATCACAACCCTATACTTGGGGAGTGAACAATCATTCGCTGAGACCATGCTCAATAGGCACATGGGCTGAGATGACCCGTGAGTTCTTTAAAAAGTTATTCCTGGTTCATAAAATCAACACATTAAGGCGCACTATCATGAATTTCTCCCAAAAGAAAGACAACATTCTTCTAATGTTGGGAGAGATTCAAAGAACTCTTACTTGCATGTTCACATCACTGTTATGAATTTTGGTGAGTAATTAGTTTCTTCCGTAATGGGTTGAACTTGAATATGCGTCAATATGTTGAGATGATGTGCAATGGTGAGTTAATGACCAATGGTCTAGAAGAGGCATGAGATTACTTTGATAAGTTGGCCAAAAATGCACAATCATGGGACACCTCCAACAATCAAGTAATTCCAAGCCTAATCCTAAAGAGAAATGGGGAATATACGTCCTCAAGGAGGAGGACGATGTAAATGTTAAGATTATGGGTCTCACTTGAAAACTTGAGGTGTTCACACCTCAAGTATAAGGTTGTGATGTAGTAATAATCTCGGTAAGACTGAGGTCGAATCCACAAGGACTGAACCTTGTACGTAATCTGAAAGTAACTTGAACTAGAACTAGGCGAAGATGTAATCTAAATCAGGGAGAATTAAGAGAATAATTGTGAAATCTTAATCTAAAACTTGTGAAATTCAAAGGTGGAAAACCAGGGTGCTAAGGATCCACTTGTAGAGATTAGGGAGATCTACGCTTGATTCAAGAACACAATTGGACTTAGAGTCCCATCTTCATCCAGTTGGAAGGTATAACATTAAAATTCAAATATGAATTTCCTTTGATCTAGTTTTCAAGAGATGAGAAAGATGTAAATTAGTCTTGATTCCATCACAAAACCATGCCCATGAGACAAATCAAACAACAGAATTTAACCAATATGCAACCAATCTGAGAGATGTATGAATGTTAGGAAGGATTCCATCATCCAACCATGTCCAAGGGGCGATGGTGAACAACAAGGCTTCCTAACTTCATAATCAAATTAATGAAAAGGAAATACTTAAAGCCATCGCAGATCTATTGTAATTTAAGTCACAATAAACCATTAAAAACTAAAGGCATTCCATATAATCAAACTAGAATTAAAATTAGTTCAAAAATCAAAATTAAATCAAAAGGCATAAAGGAAAGTCTCACATCTCACTGTAAGCTTCACCTCTTAGCCCTATCTAAGAGGTTTTAGCCTATCATAGACATGATATAATTAAAATCTCTTAAAAAAATCATAAACAAAACAGCTAAGGAAAAAGGAGAAAAACTCTAGACAACCTTTTCACGCTCAATCCTTGCTCCCTTGCTCACGTCCTCTGCTCCTTGGATCAAGATGCCCTCTATGTCTCCGAGCCTTCCTTTTATAGAGTGAGGGGGGTTGGTTTGGAATCGGAAGAACCGACCCTATTTCGGACTTCCGTTCGCAGCAAAACCGGATTGCAAATGCCTGTTCTGTGCAGCAAAAATATACTAACAGCTGCGTTTGGAGTGGATTTACGGGGCAATGAATGTGTTTTGATTCAAAATTTTTCCATGGTTATGGTCAATTGGGCATCATCTGGACAATTCAGATCAACAAAACGGTCAAAGACAGTGGCCCACAACTCCCCCGAATTTTTGGATTTCCCAGGCGTAGGGGCTGCATAAGCAGAGTACGCTGTGATGCTCGATGGGCCCCTGATCAGCTTTGGAAGAAAAATCCACTCCGTTAATTGAATTCCTGGCGAAAAACAGTCGGGAAGGAGTGGTTTTTATCGGGTTTTGGTGCGGTCCACTGTATCAAACCAACTCACCGTTAATCTTGCATTTTTCGACGATCCATGTGCATAAACGTGTATGGGGCCAAAAATCCACTTAGGTGAGAGTCACGCCTACCCCAGAGACACAATGGACGGTCCAGATTAGTGAAATGTGAGACGGGTGGGGCCCACAAGTGAAAATCGATGGTCGGCTGGAATGACGCTGGGCGTTTTAAAGAAATCACGGGTCAAAGACCCTTTGACAGAGAACTCGATCCGGTGCGTAGCGGCCGTGTACATGCTATGCACATGCATCATATGTGTGGGTCCCACGGTGATGTATTCGAGAAATTCGATCCGTCCAACCATTTTATCACCCCATTTAAGGGGTTGAGACCAAATTTGAAGTATATCCAATGGTTAAAATTTGACATGTACAGTTAATTTAGGGTCCTCAGGCCAGATATAAAGTTTCGAGTCGAACGGATGGTGGAAACCCTGTGATCTTACATTCTGGATGACTTTCAGGCCCGTTTAAATCCAATCACTTGATTTTCTCGAAACTTTGACGTGTAAATTCTTTGATCTCGGTCCCCTAAGGTCCATCCCTTGCCTTGATGATTTATGAGTATTAAATCCATGCTTTTAGTACCATTTTTCAGTCAAGGCTCCTAAATTCACCTTGCAACAAAAACACGATTACAATAGGATGTTAAGCATTATAATGTACGTAAAGTCAGGCAATAACTGAGGTCTAATATGCAATATTTGACCCTCAACATGAGGCCATGAAACTAAGGAAGGTGTAAGTGATTCAACCCACCAATGCGACTATTGAGAGCACTTGTGTAGGCATATTAAAGAGTGATGAACATCTTACAAAGGAGTGTTCTACAATTCCATCTTTTAAAGACGTGTTGTGGCTCAAGTAAATGCCATGAATGCCTATTAATGCCCATTCAGTGTGCCAAATTCCAACACATACAATCTTAATCGGCGGAACCATCCCAACTTCAGTTGGAAAAATGGGCCAACCACTAATGCAAGCACTCCTTCCCAAGGACCTCCCATTGCACCTCAAAGCACACCACAAGTGCAACCACAACAGATGACCATTAAAGATACACTCCAAGTATTCATGCAATGGTAAATGTAGTTCAATCAAACCACCATGCAAGACATAAATGATCTTAAAATGCTGATTTCGAGAATCAAATCACATTTGACTGTTAGGGAGAAAGAGACATTCCCAATCCAACCTCAGCCTAATCCAAAAAGATAATATGAAGTGAGCAATTCAAATCCTTTAAACCCACATGTGGAACAAGCAACGTTCATCACCACTCTTGGAAGAGGAAAGAAAATTGACAAAATTATACATATAAAGGCTGACAGGCCTAAGGATTTGAATAAATCTAAGAATGATAATGGACCTACCACTACTCTACGTAACAAAAAGTTGACAAGTCATAGACTATAACTCATGTATATGTGTTTGATTCATGGGGCATGATATATATATGATCCACTTGAATCGTAGATGAGACATGTTTTTTTAAAAAATATATATATATCTACATCTAAAACTAGATCATTACCGTGGAGCATAGCTTCTAGTTTTTTAGAGCCTAGAGTACAAGCATTTTATCATATTCTCCCAGGATTTATCATGTAAACACCGCTTTTTATTACTTTAGAAGGCAGTACCGTGGAAACTTGTGGGGCCCACGTTGTATGTGGATAATATGCAATCCATCTAGAACCCAAATGCATCAAATGAACGGTTTGAATGCCACATCTACACAATGGTGGGCCCGTAAACGTCGGACTTACTGTAGTTATGGTACGCTCGAACGCACGTGATCCTAGAACCGGACATCAGCACTTGTCACCGGATCGAATAGTTGACCGAGATAAACAGACGGGCAAACAGTAGTGAGTTGGAGTATATAGAGATGGGTGCATCGAAGTTTTCAAATAGACGCCATGGGACGCGGATTGCGTACTACCCCCGCCCCTCCCTAGCTCCGAACGGGCAGTTCTGTGGGCGTGCCAACCGTGATGTATCTGTACATCCAAGCCGTCCATCCCTTTTCTCAGATTATTTTCAGCATTAAAAAAAATGAGGCAGATCCAACGGTCAAGTAGAACACACCAAATAATAAGCTTGGTTGCATTAAAATGCACAACATCAATGTCAGTTACATTAAGGCAAGAATCATCTGTGGTGTGGTACATTTGACCGTTGGATCTGCTTTATTTTTATTTAATACCTTAAAATAATCTGAGAAAAAAGATAGACGACTTGGATGTACAGATACATCATGGTCGGCCCGCTCACAGGACTGCCCGTTCGGAGATAGGGACGGGCGGGGGTAGTACGCAATCCGCGTCCGACGCCATGATGCCGTTGTAACGGCCACTGATATTACAAAATTGCCCGTTGAAACACATGATGTCATCCACCGTAAGTCTCATTGTTGTTGCATCCGGGCGCTTGGACAGTCAAACGGTGCAATTTAGGGCCGGTTTGATTTTCTAAGATAAACGTAATCACACGGTAGATAGGTAATAATTATTTCCATCGGTAAGTAAGCGCATTGTTTTATTGACTTGACTCTTTATTTTTAGGCTAAGATGAGGATCTGCCAAATATTCGTGGGGCCCACTGTGATGTATGTGGATTATCCACACTGTCCATCCGTTATGTCAACTGAATTTAGGGCATGACCCAAGAAATGAACCAGATTTAAATTCCAAGTGTAACACACCATAGGAAAATAGGAATCGAATATCGACCATTAAAAACTTCTCAAGGCCACTGTTTACTTTGGTGTGGGCTACTTCAATGTTGGATCTATCTCATTTTTCGGCTCATGCCTTAAAATGTCATGGTAAAACAGATGGACGACCGGATATGTCATATACAATATGGTGGGGCCTACAAATTTAAGTTAATCTTTTAGACCATTTTCTCAGCAAGAGTACCAGTTTATTTTTAAAAAGGAGAAATTGTAATAAGCTAGTATTTACAGGTAATAATGAATTTGAAAAAACAAACATGCCCTTAGGTTTCTATCACGTCAACCACAAATTTTCAGTGCCTATATTATTCCTCGTTGGACAATTCCAACCGTCTAATCATCCACGAGTTAAGATCATCCCGGGAGGAATAGACCTGAGCAAAGCCAGCTAATGTTGAGGCTACGGTGGGTTGCTTATGATTCTAATTAAATGTCAACGTTTTTCTTCTTCAGGTAATTATAACCATCTCATCCATGACTTTCAAAACTGATGGCTATTGAAAAGTAAAGCCAACTTATAGAAAAATCAGATCATCTGGTCAGCGTGATTTGGACATTGTGGACAATCAAATGTGGACAAAACCTTAGCCGTCCAGATCCATCTGGATGGGGCTCTGAGCAATGGATCATAAGCGTTTTCCGTTCCTCCATTTCCCCTTTCCTGTCGCACAATGGCCATTGTTATAATAGAAAGATATCAGGCAGCTATGATCACGTCGGTTGTCATCTGCCATTCACGTGGGGCGCTAGTTGCTTGTAGCCCTGTTGCAAGGAGCCATAACCCAAAGCTCTCTAAACCCACAGCGATTTCCCTGTTACATCTATTCGGTCCATCAGTTCCTTGAGATCATTTTAGATTGTATCCTAAAAATATGGTAGATCCAAAACTCAAGTGGGCCACACTACACAAACACAGTTATAGTTAATTAAGCTGGAAAGGCAAGGAATGAATGTTTTCTTAGCCTACAGTATCTGTATATACTGTGATATACTGTGTAACCCATTCACGAGGTAGTTACACTAGGATGCGGGTAAATAATAATAATAATAATAGATAAATAAATAAATAATAAAAGTCATATTATCCAAAACTCCCTCCATAAATAATGTTTCAGTGGATGCAGATTTTCAACTAAACCTTTGGCAGTAAGTTACAATGTTGGGAAGTTAGGTGGGCCATGATGTTTATGAGAAATCTACCTTTTTTATCTGTTTTTGAAATTTATTTTAGGACGTGGGATCAAAGTAAGGCTCACTTTTGGGTGCATGTCTTAAAATGAGCTCACAAAATGGATGGACATGATGCATTTCTCACAAGTATCATAGTGGGCCTCACTTAGCTTCCCAACACAGTAACAGCCTAGGAAAGCCTGTCACAAGAAATTCTCACATGGTTTCACTGGCTGTTTCCATTGGTGTGGCACACTTGAGTCATAGATCATGACAGTTTCGGTTGTAAAAACACGATAAGGCAGGCCTTATTGATCAATGGTTTGAATTATCGTAAGGGTTGGATAATGTGATCAGTATACCAGTGGACCCTACTTAGTTGTCATGAGTACATCTAAATTCAAGGGATAAGATGCTTAGAACTATAACACATATAATATCCAATTGGAAGTAGGATTGCTAATTCGTGTGGAGCACACAGGGAGAGGAGTTTTGACCCGTTTCAAACTCCTCCGTCCTCTAAAAGGGACGAGTCCCATTCCAACAATGACAGAAGCAAGAATCCCATCAAAGCTTCACGGTCGGCTTACAGTGATGACGTTTCAATCAAGGAAGCCCTGTATTTAGTTTTCTTGATCTCTATATGAGATGCATGGTACCGTACTTGCAATTCGGCATAAAGTCTTACATGTGCAAATAAGCATGAAATGCCGACCAACGAAATGGATGTAACATGTATATCTCGGTTGGCCCACGCGCTTTAGGTTGCACTGGTTACCCGCGGTTATACGCAACTCCCGTCCCGCGGTCTTACTGCGGAGCCGATTAGGTGGGGCAGGCCTCATCTAACATGGCCTTGACTGTAGAGCCTATTTTGATATATATACTGTATATCCACGCAGCCTAACCGTTTTTCCAAATCATTTTAGATTATGATCCCAAAAGTGAAGTAAATCCACATCTCAGGTGGACCATAATATAGGAAAAAGTGGTGATTGAACATCCACCATTAAAAACTTCTTAGATCTACTGTAATACCCATCTTATTGTTTATTTATCCAACCTGTTGATAAGGTAACGCAGACATGGATGAAGTGGAAAAACAAATATAAGCATGATTCAAAACTTTTTGGCCCACAAGGTTTTTAACGATGAACCATCATTGTTTCCTTATGGTACAGTCCACCTGATATTTGGATCTGATTCACTTTTAGGCTCATGCCCTTAGGGAGCTGGAAAAACGGATGGACCGCGTGGATATATATAATAGATACATCAAGGTGGGCCTCACGGTCTGGACCGCACCTAGTTATTACCTCCTAGTCACCTCGTGCGACTCGTGACCGGCAATTGCATCACATACCTAATTAGCGTCTCGTTTGTCGCGGATCGCGATTTGACAGCCGCATCACCCGGTCAGGTTTGTTTAAGTTGGGTTCACATGCTGAGCAGGTAAGACCTCGCACCGGAATCCCCTAACACACAAGCTCTTTGAAGCTAACCACGTTGTATATATGAAATCCACTCCGTCCACCAGGAGTGCTCCTCTATTCTACGGCCTTAAGGCAAACATCAGCAATATCCACAACTCAGGTGGGCCACATCATAGGGAACAGTGAGATGGAATGCTAATTATATATTTGTGATTGGGACAACCATCGTGTGTATCTTTCACCAAAACTGTTCATCAGCTTTGATTCACTAGGATGAAGTAAACGTAGAAAAAGAACTTGTTCCAGAACACAAGCGAGAGCCACGATGCATGAATTTAGAAGTTTTAAGCGCAGTTTCATTCTATACGGACTGCTGTAGCTCATGCAAATTGTTTTATCGAAATGATATTTTTAATGTACGGTTGACATAAAATTTACTATATTTTTATTGAAATGATATTATTTAATGTAAGGTTAACTTAAAATTTATCATCTCCTGTATAGAGTTGATTTTACGTGCACCGTATGGTGGGCCCTGCATGCTTGGGTATTCCAGGCCTGCTTACGACATTTTGTGGATATTATTATTGGAGCCAATGTCCAAATAAGGCCTGTTTGGATCTAATGTAAAGAAAAAAGTCTGATGATTATAAATTATCTTACATGAGAATTATACGGTGCTTTTTACGTTACTGTGCCGGTACATCAGGTTTACTTGAAGGGAAGGGCAAAACAGTTTAAAAAATAAGAATATAGGGGGTGGACTCCACCAAAAAAAGGAAAAAGAGCCCGCATATTACATATCCCAGACAAACAACCCATATAGGCCTGATAAAGGACCTGCGATTCCTTTAAATTTCAACCCAAATAGACCTGATAAAGGACCTGCGATTCCTTTAAATTTCAAAGCCCTGCACCTTCTGCTCATAGACAAGAGAAGGGAGCTCCAACACAAAATAAAAGCACTTCTCATATTGAGCTTTGTTGTCCATGCGCACCGGTCTATCTGCGTTAACTTGCATTCGGACGTAGACAACGATAGCTTGGGCTTCTGGAGCAGGGAGGGATGTGATGATGTCGATCACTATCTTCCTCAGGGAATAACTACTCCGAATCCAAGAGCTCTCTGAACTCCTCTTAGAGCTTCCTCGAATCCATGAGGAATTAAAGCATGAATAATTCCTAATAAATTCAAAATAATTTAATTGATGATTTTTAAAAAAAAAATGAAATTACAGCCCTTTAAATAATGAGCTCAAACTTAAGACGGACTTTTAGACTTAGACTCTAACTCAAACACCCTAAAAACATGACTTAATATAAATAATGAACTTACTATATATATAGATGGCCTCTATTCTCATTAGACTTTATGGTTTTTGGCCAAAAATAGTAAGTGTCCAATTTGGCCCAAATATGTTGTTCTCCTAACTTTTATAAGTCCTTTTCATGTTAGTCATGACTTCTACAACTCAACGGATCAAAAGTTATACTCCAACTAAAATTTACTATTTATAGTAAAAACGAAAATAAATGGGACTTTTGACTGTCGATCTGATGGAATCTCAAAAATCAAACATGGGAAACTCAGCATAGCAGGTTTGGTTGGCTTAAGTAGGTTCTCCTACCCCAAAATCATATATAATATGTCGAAAAACTCATCCTGATTTGCGAGATACGACCGATTTAAGGTTTAATGGTCCGGATCATTTTCGCCTTCAATCGGGCCTTGGTTCTTTTTTTTTTTTTTTTTTTTTAATGAAAGTGTCTGCAACCTGCTCCACATCAGTCCCCTCCACTTCAAAAGAACTTGACATCAAGTTATCATCTAGCTTCCTTTCATAATACTTCGTCAGGCCCGCAACATTGAAAGTACGCAAGATCTCCATGTCATTTGAATGATTAAAAATGTAAGTGTTATCATTGATCTTTTGGAAGATCGGTACTGGTCCAATATTCTTATTCTTCAACTTATTAAAGGTTCTGATCGAAAATATCTCTTTGCATAAATAAACCATAACATTGTCACACACCTCGAACACCTTTTGTCATCGATGCTTGTCGGTTTGCTCCTTATACTTATCGTTTGAATCTTGCAACTTGGCTTGTACATCTACATGAATACCCATGATTTGGTCTGCCATATACTCTACTACAATGCTCATGCCCTGGAGCTTGGGCAAAGGGACTAAATCAAGTGTGTTGTGGGGCACACGACTATAAACATATATTCTGTAATGGGGACTTCCTTGTCGAGCGGTTCACTATATTAGTGAATGCAAACTTTGCTTGAGACAAGGTCAAATCCCACTGCTTCAACTTGGAACCTGGAACACACTGGAGGAGGTTTCCCAATGTGCGATTCATAATTTCACTTTGCCCATTAATTTACAAGTGGTAAGCACTACTGAACTGAAGTTGTATACTGAATCGATTCTATAAAGTCTGTCAAAATTAGCTTATGAAATTCATGTTACAGTAAAAAGTAATGGTTTTGGGTACCCCGTGTAGCCGCATGACTTCTCTGAAGAATATATTTTTCATGTGTGTTGCATCGAGAGTTTTCTTACATGAGATAAAATGTGTCATCTTTGAGAAACGATCTACCACCACAAACACCGAATCCATGGGTGCTGTGTTCATGGGAGACTAAGTACGAAGTCTATAAATAAGTCCTCCCAAGGGCCGTCAGGCACATGTAACGGGGTAATGAGGCTCATATTTTGAGATTTTTCATTGGAGGTCTGACAAATATGACAACGAGATATACCACTCTACCCACGTCACATATTAATTACGGCCATTAATATTGCTCCTCAGTAAGAGCCTATGTCTTGTCTCACTTAAGGTATCTACCAAGGCCACCTCCATGTAGCTCTCGGATCATCTTCTCCCTCAAAGAAATTTTTGGGATGGATAGTTGATTGCCTTAGAAGAGAAAACTGCCTTGCATATGTAAGTCACTGAGATGACCCTCTCGACATCTAATCCACACATCCATGAAGTCGTCATCGTCAACATATATGTTTTTGAGGCATTCGAACAAACAACATCATTGCTCATGGTGACTAACAAAATTGCATGTCGACTAAGTGTATAAACTATTTTTGTTTTGTTACCCAAAATTATGCTTTAGCATAAATGTGAATTCTTGCAAGAATGAAATTTACTTAGCATGCACACGATTACGTTAGCTTAGCTGTTAATGAATTTGAGAGCTTGATGGTCTATGTAAATAACAAATTCCCTCTTAATTAATTAATGTCACCAATAATGTTACAGTGCCTAGACCACTGCGTACAATTTGAGCTCATACGTCGACCGCTTTTTTACGTGCATCACTAAGTTTTTCACTATAGAAGGCTACCAGGCTTGCCTTTTTATGACAAAACTCTCCAAATTGTAATATGTAAAGCATCATATTCAACCTTAAACAGTTTGTCGAAGCTAGGAAGTATGAGAATCGAGATTATGGATAATATGTGCTTGACTTCAATAAAGCTCCCATTAGCTTCATCAATCCACTAAAATAGTCTATTCTTTATATAATCTATAATTGATGACATAATGGTGCTGAAATTCTTCACGAACCAACGATAGGATGTCGCTATCCCGTGAAACTCCGTACTTCATGGATGTTTGTCAAAATCGGCCATTCCCTGATGGATCTCACCTTTTCATCTTCCACTTGGATGCTCGTTGTAACAACCCTAAATTTTGGTACATTATAAAAAAAACTAAATTAAATATTTAAAGATTTTATTTTTAAATAAAAAATAAAAACAAGTTAATAGTTGAGTTGGTAGCGAAATTCTTAATTGAGAGAGAGGTTTAGGGATCGATTCTTGAAGTAGTAATAATAAATTTTTTATTAAATATCATAAAAAAATTCAAATGAAATTCTAAGAAGGCTCGATCAGGTAAGTTTTAATCGTTAGATCTTTTTAACTTTTTATTATGTTATTAATTTCTTCTTGATCTATACAATGGATGGCGTGGATCATCCACACCATCATTGTATAGGTGTGTATAGGCAATTTTAATAAAGTGATATTTTTATGATTTCGGTCTAATTAGTAATATTTTAGGAATAAATTAAATGGATGGAATCTGATTATGCTAAGATAGATCTGTACGGATCATATGATCCTTAAGGCCAAAATATACAAGGGCCATAATTTTTAGATCAATCTAACATTCAGATAGGCCACATTAGTCAGATCTAAAAGTGTTTAATAAAGGAATCTTAGATTTTTGCGCAAGTGTTGGTATCACTTGGCGTAGAAGGTCGAGATGGGCCATCGGTGTATGTGTGGTTAGATCCACACCATCCATCTAATGTGTAGAGGCAAAACATGATAGTACCTCAATAATCTGAATGATCCAATCATCCGGTGGGCCGCCTTGATTAATTATTTGACATTCAATTTCAGGATCTTAAAAAGAAAATCTAAATTTTGATAATTAAATTTACATAAACATATAATTTTAATTATTTGATTATTTTAGATTTGGCCACTTAGAATGTTAATCAAAGGTGGACCCCACCATGTAATACAAATAAATGAATAATAATTTGTTGATATAATTGATAGGACCCCGGAATTCAAATCAACCTAATTACATTGCAGAGTCAATATTACCAAACTCAGGTGAGTAACCCAACTTGTCTCATAATTCATTAAAATTAAAATAAATCATTGTGATTGTTTGATTGATTTACTGGTTTGAATATTTTGATATGATAATTGTACGATAAATTTATATGTGAATATTTTAATCGAGACAACTATGCCAAATATGAAAAATATGCATTTACATATCATCCTTCATTCATTGCATTGCATAATGCATGGTCGATCCTAGGGGCCCTCCCTGGAAGAAATGTCGATCCTGGTAGAGCGTTACCAGATGCGGGCTATGCCCAAGCCTACCGAAAGGTGGAAGCCTACTCAACGGGTGGATGCGGGTTGACGACCTCCAACCCAAGCAAATGGACGATCATCCCATCTGATGCATTCATATATCATTTTACATTCATGTCATTGTACATGTATTTATGTATTATTTTAATTGCTATGATTATGAACCATGCTGGGTTATATCACTAAGCCTGGCCAGCTTACATTTTTATTGATGGAAAAATCGTACAGAGGAGCCATTAGAAGATGATGTGACGCAAGAACCGGAAGGATCTACTGTACCTGAACACGACCTGCTTGAAACATGACCATACCTATCCAAGGATGAAGTGGCAGCATTAGAAAATTTTTAATTATATGTTTTATTTTGTTAGCACAGTTTAATTAACGAATAATGCATACTGACATTTATTTTGAGACTTTAAGCAATTATTTAGATTTATTTCTTTGTAATAATGTTAGCATGGAATAAATATCATTATATTATAATGGTATAATAAATGAATGATTTTAAGGTTCATTTTATTTTAAAAGTCGTCAAGATTTATATATGTTTAGTTGATTGGTGCTAAGTATTATGCATGTGTGATTGAGATTATGATGGACCTTATATTGAATATAATTATCATCTCTGATTAAATTGATTAATGAATTAAATTAGTACACTTTGTGTACGAGTTACGAACTGAAACTCGGGTCTGAGGGTGCACACTCTGTACCCGAATTTCGGGGCGTGACACCCGTGAACATCACGACAAAGCCCAAAATAGGATGTTTTTAGTCAAAAAGCTGTATTTTTTAAATTGAGGTACAACTTATTCTTGGTGAGAACTTGAATGACCTGTTTAAGATATTCCATATGGCTTACTTCATCCTAACTATATATCAAAATGTCATCGAAGTAGACTACTATGAACTGTCCAATGAATGGTTTCAGAATTTGATTCATTAACCTCATGAATATACTAGGCATGTTTGAAAGACCAAAGGGTTGACCAAGAATTCATATAGTGCCTCCTTAGTTTTGAAAGTTGTCTTCCACTCATCACCCGAACACATTCAGATTTGATGGTAGCCGCTCCTCAAATTCAATTTAGAAAAAAAAATTTGCACCCTCAGACCCTCAAGTATGTCTAACTTATCGTTTAGTCGTGGCATGAGAAACCTATATTTTATAGTGATCTTGTTGATCGCTCGACTGACGACATACATGCGCCAACTTTCATCTTTCTTAGAAGTTAATATGGTCATAACAATGCATGGGCTCATGCTTTCTCAGATTAGATCCTTACGGATCAATTCCTCTACTTGTCCTTGCAAAATATTGCACTCCTTCAAACTCATCTGATAGTGAGGACAATTGGATAAGTTGGACCTTAGGATAAGGTCGATATGGTGCTGAATATCTCGCATAGGTCGTCGGACTAAATTTCTTTGAATTCATGTAGTAAGGGTTTTAGTTTCTTGGGAATGATGATGATTTTAAGCTCTTTTCCTATTATAATTAATGTATAGATTTATCCCGTCTCTTTGGATTCCTAGTTCAGAATATGTGGTGTCGTTGTGGTGTACCTCCTTTCTTGATGCATAAAATAGTCGCCTCATGATGAGCGACTTACCATTATCCCATAGAACTCAATGTACCTCATCTGCTTCATCCTTTGCGGTGTGCTCCAATTATCAATATTTGGGTCTTCATCGGCATTTTTAGTATTACCATCATTGATAGCGAGGTTAGCCACTTGTAATTGGGGGCAAGTGTTTGATATGTGATTTGGTTGGCCACAATGATAGAAATGGACGAGGCCTTGGACGACCATAGGGGTTCGAGATCCTGCTTGGATTGACTGAAGTGGTCATACATGCCCTTTGGGGTCTAACTTGCCAACTTCCCAAATCTAGGTTCGCGAGTGTAGGAGGTTGAGTGTGCCCCTATAGGTTCTTTCTCTTTAGCTTGTGAAGCTCCCCAGGACAGACTCACTACTACAAATGTTTATTGGATCTCTTCATCCGAGTCTATGTGACCTTATGAACAGGTTGGATGGAAAACGAACATTATGGTGGCCTCGAAGGAGGTTTCAATGGTGGTGTAATGTAGTGGGTCCACTTGAGCTTTGGATTTGCTTAATTTATAGCACTTGTCCTAAATGAGCTGGCAGAATGGATAGACGGTATGGATGCAAACACATACATCATGGTAGGCCCCACAATGCCTACCATCGTGTATAACCCTGGTACTAGCTAGTAGGGAATTCGCTGCCCAAGACGTGAGCCCAAAAATGACTAGGAGCCAAAATTCAAGTAGCTAATGCAGAATGTAACAGTAGGTTGGAAACACACAGTTGAAACTTCCGAGGATACACCATGATTGTATATGCCATCCAAACTGTTCACGTGTGATTCTAATGGAGCAAAGGGAAAACACAAATATTAGCCTAATCCAAAACTTCTGTGGTCCAAGAAAGTTTTGTTGGGGGAAAAATAAATGAGTTGATAGGTCGACTTATGAAATGAACCAACTCTACAAACCAGCACAGACTCAATGGGATTTGAGCCTTAAGAGGCATTTACCGCCGAAGACAGGTTGACCTTCAAGGAGGACGATACAACTGTAAGGACACTCAAAGATGATGCAACTGTAAGTTCAATCAAATGGCCAATTGCCGACCTAACTTATAGGTTGGCCATAGCTCAACTATAGGTCAGCCATAGTTCGGTATAACCTCTCTAACACAAGGTAAATACCAATCTAACGGAAGGCTCAATATCACTTGCACCTGCTATATTTGACACCTCTATCACCCAACCTTTTCCCGGACCAAAAGTTTGGGAATTCTCCAACAGCTCGGAAATCTCTCTCAAGATCTTCGGGGGATCAAATCAGATCCCAAGAACCTCGGATGACGATAATCTCGAAATAATTCTGGACGAATCTAGATACCTCTGCAGAATGATCTCCAATATATCAGGAAAAGCTTCTTACGGCAAGATCTTCCTTCTCCTATAAATAGAGGTACCTCTAACCAATGTAAGGTACACATACATACCCTAATACTTGACTGATGACTCTTTTCCTTAAGATCATAACCTACAAAAGATCTAAGATCCTGACTTAGGCAACAGAGGGTCTCCTGTATAAGTCAAGGTCTCCTTAATTTGTCTCTTGCTTTCTTTTGTACAGGTCCCGATCTCTGAGGATTAACCAAGGTGGATATACCAAAAAACTAAATCAACAAGTTTCAACGCTGGCGTGTTCAATGTCATGTTTGTGTCTCAATTGACTTTTGAATCTGCCTTAATTTTGGGCTCATATCCCATCAGGAGTTGGCCATGCATGAAAAAAGAGTGGATGTCATGTAGACAACACAATGGACATGATCTAGAAGTCAGGGTGGGCCCACAGAGCTTAGCGTTAGAGAGGATTTTAGTAACTCGTGTTACATGAAATCACTTCTCTATTATTGGCAAACGAACAGATGAGTTGGCGAAACGGATGAAAAGCAGTGGTTGTCGTATGAACATCATGGTGGGCCCTACACAGCTTAGAGTTGCAATGGATTCCTATAACCAGTTTACCTGAAATTCTGCTTCCGTATTATTGGCAAACGAACTATATCATTAGCTTATATATCTCTCTCTCGCTCACACACACACACACACACACAGAGAGAGAGAGAGAGAGAGAGAGAGAGAGAGAGAGAGAGAGAGAGAGAGAGAGAGAGAGAGAGAGAGAGAGAGAGGGCATGGATTACACATCTTTGTTGCTGTGGATTTCTCTTGCATGGTCATGCATCCATGTCGTCCTGCTTCTATCAAGAAAGAGGCCACGCCGTGGCAACCTCCCACCTGGCCCCATCCCTCTCCCAATCGTCGGAAGCCTCTTCAAACTTGGCAACAGACCCAATGAATCGCTGGCCTATCTTGCCAAGCTTCATGGCCCACTCATGACTCTAAAGCTCGGCCGTGTAACAACGGTGGTGATTTCCTCTGCCAAGATGGCCAAAGAGGTCCTCCAGAAGAACGACCAGGCGTTTGCTGGTAGAACTGTCGTGGATGCCGTTCGAGTACTTCATCATGACGAAGCCTCAATGGTATGGTCACAACCAAATCCTCATTGGAGAAATCTCCGAATGATGTGCAACACACATATATTCACCACCCAACGGCTGGACACCAGCCAAGGACTCCGGCGACAGAAGGTGCAAGAGCTTGTAGCCCATGTCCGTGAGAACTCTCGGACTGGACATGCGGTGGACATCGGCCAAGCTGCCTTCAATACCACACTTAATTTAATATCAAACACTGTCTTCTCTGTTGATTTGGTGGACCCCAAGTCCAAATCCGCGCAGGAATTCAAGGATCTTGTGTGGAGGATCCTGGAAGAGGCTGGAAAGCCAAATCTTTCAGACTATTTCCCATTGCTCAGGTCCATCGATCCCCAAGGCATAAGACGCCGGTCAAAGGATTATTTCAGAAAATTACATTTGCTTTTTGATCGAAAGATCGATCAACGTCTACCACTTAGATCATCACCGGATTATTGCAAAAGGAATGATTTCCTCGATGTGCTTCTTGATCATAGTCACGCCACCGATCGCCATGATATCAAAGCGTTGCTTACGGTACACTTTCTCAATTCCTTTCAATGTTTTGTTCTTATTTTTGTTCTTTCTTATTCTTCTTTTTCTTTTTCTTATCTTTAAATCATAGATCAAAGAGGAATTGTGATTATGATGCGGCACGCTTGTGTGAGATCTTGGCTGTTCATCAGGTGGACACCACTGTTGATGTAAAAAAATTCTGTCCAATTTGCTCACCAGGTGGACCACATATGTGCATTGAATCCAGTCATCTGGTTAATCTTCACTGATTGTCGCATTAACCCATCCACCAGATGAACATATTGGACTCTTTTTCTAGTTGTTGCAACAGATAATAAGGGAAAAAGCTCGTTTGATTCTGCTTTCAATAATGAAAAATCCAATTTCATTTCTTAGGACATATTCGTCGCCGGGAGTGATACAACCTCGACCACGCTGGAATGGGCAATGGCCGAGTTGCTACGCAACCCACATACCATGGCCAAGGCACGATCCGAGGTGATTGAAACCATCGGCTCAGAACAACAAGTACAAGAGTCAGACATCTCTCGCCTCCCTTACACACAAGCAGTAGTAAAGGAAACCCTGCGCCTGCATCCACCAGTTCCTCTCCTCATCCCCCATAGAGCTGAATCCGATGTGGAGATATGTGGGTTTACTGTACCAAAACACACTCAAGTGCTAGTGAATGCCTGGGCCATCGGCAGAGATGATGATGCTTGGACGGACCCCACTTCATTTGTTCCTGAACGGTTCTTGGATTCACACGTAGATTTTAGGGGCCGAGATTTTGAGCTTATACCGTTTGGCGCGGGTCGTAGGATCTGTCCTGGATTGCCACTTGCCTATAGGATGGTGCACTTGATGTTGGCTTCCCTTCTCCATTCGTTTGCATGGAAGCTTCCAGATGGGATGAGTCCACAAGAAATGGACATGAGTGATAAGTTCGGTGTCACACTGCAAATGGCGGTCCCCCTTCGGGCTATCCCCGAGCAAGACAATGGATGCTTCTAGGCATGATGACGAGTTGTAGTTCCTTGGCACTTGTGAGCATAGGCTCCAAGTTGCAATAGCTTTGAAAGGCCTGGTACTTAGGCCCACTTCTTGATGTTTGTGTTCTGCTTTGCGTGCTCCTGCGGGACACCATACTCTTAATGTCATTAGTGCTTTCTAATAATAAAAATACAGGTTAGAGTGGGTTTCACCCCTGCAATCCATTTTCTTCCACCAAAATTATAGTGGACTTGGAACTCCCCGATCGATGAAAAAAGTATTCTCAATGAGCTTTTATCGCTTTACTGGATTTGGGTCATGTTTTCTCTGGTTTCTTTTATTGATTATTGAGTCGTTGTCTACTCAAGTTTTGGAGTCTTCGAAAAGTATTTTGAAGAAGGGAGATGACCTGCTTGAGGTGAGCATACCTGTGTAATTTTTGAGACGTACACCATACGCAACTGGTATCATTGGATGGACGGCTTGGATAAGCGCATCACTCTACCATATGTATGATGCTGAAAGCTAGCTCTGTCTATACCAGCCGTGCAACATGTGTTTTAGGGTCCAACACGTCGTTTGTGAAGCCGACTCCGACATCAGCAGGGCTGTCAACGCGCCGTGCCTGGGGTAGGTGTCCTCTCGGATTTGGGAGTATACCGGGCCGGCCCTATAAAAAATCCTGATTTTTCAGGCCCTACCACGGCCCATTGACACCCATGGCTGACAGGTGATAACTCTTACGCCGTACGCAGATATCAGCAAAAAAGAAAAGGGGATTTTTCCATGCGGCAGCCCACATTTTTGACTAAACTATTTCTCGAAACTCACCCACCTATTTCAAAATCGTTTTGCCTACATTTTTTTACTATGAGGTGGAAAGCTACCTGCTTTTAAATAGCTTTCAAATTATTTATCAAAAACCACCAAGCCATTTCAAAAACATTTTGCCCACAACTTTATTTTATTTTATTTTATTTTATATATTTTTTTTTAATGCAGATAGAAATCTACCCACTTTTAAATTATTTCTCGAAACACGCCCACTACTTCAAAAACGTTTCGGGATCGCATACACAAATAAGTGCAACCCGATATTACCGTTTCACTCCTTCCCTTGGTTTTCCCTTTGTAAAATGACAGTACTGCCCCTTTTTGTCTCCATTTGAGTCGACTCATAGATAGCAAACGCATGAGGATGGGTGGGTTCCACATGAATGTTTGTCTATGCATGAAGATAGGTGCAGTACATGTGATGGTTGCTTCGTTTTTTTATTTTTTTGCTGTTAGCTTGTTAGTACACCCCACTGTCAGTTCACACATCACTGTTAGCCACCCCCTTTAGGGATCGATACCAATACCTGAGTGTTCTTCTTCTTCTTCTTGGATTTTTTTTTTTTCTTTTTTCTTTTTGGTTTTTTGTTTTTTTTTGGGTTAGCTTGTTAGTACATACCCATGTCAGTACACACACTCCATATTAGCCACCCCCACGAGGGATCCATACCAAGAACTCAAGTGTTGAAACGAGGCATCTTCACCCAGTTTGCCAGTTGAGCTATGGATGTGGGTGTGAGACCTGAGTGTTGAAACGATGTATCTTTCTACCACTTGAGCCATGGATCACGGTGTTGAATGTTGCTAATTGCATTGACATGTCTTTTGAACTAACATCCATTGATTATGTGGTCGCGATGGTTATAGATCGACAAAATCACATTGACCACACATACTGTTGGGGACAAAAGATACGGAATTCGGAGACTCGGACTCTATGCCTCGGGTCGCCAAAGGATGTGTCAGATCCGAGGCATGGTTTACTGAACCGAGACAGAAGTTGAGCCGGCTCGGACTACACATCAGCAATCCGGGCATGCATCGGGCCGATCTTCTTATCGGATCGGCCAGCGCAAGATAAAGCCTCATCCCGAATATCTTGGGACAAGATCCCCGACCCCGAAGCTCATGGGATCGGACGAAGACTGGAGATAGGCACGATCCTGTCTCCGTGATACCAGGAGAGGATCCCGCACACAATATCAGGAGAAGAATCCTCGTACAAATAAATGCTCCAGCAGCTATAAAAGAAGGACCTCCCTCGTCTGGTAGGGTAAGGCAAAAAATTCTATCTAAAAACCCCTCAATACGCTTAGACCCAGAATCCAGGCCTGACTTTGGCATCGGAGGGTCCCCTGCTTAAGCCAGGGTCTCCTTTGTCCTCTTTTTGTGCAGGTACACGAAGGTCTAAGAGGGCGAACCAGATAACTTCATCAACAGTTTGGCGCCGTCTGTGGGAACCGTACAAAGAAGCCATCTCATACTTCTATATTGAGTTCCATGGTAATTACTAGAAGGACGGTCCCATAAGAAGATTTGAATGAGATTGCGATTACAGGGCCAGCGGGTCCAGTCGCGGTCCCCGCAGCCCAGAACCCACCTAACAACCGCCAACGAGGAGCGACCAGAACACAATCAACGGGTCGCGACGATGGGCGGTGGACAAGGAGGTTCAAGAAATCCTGGATATGAATATGATGAAGCAGATGCTGGAACGAATGTATCCAGCAGCAAATGCAGCTACTCCCGCATCCTCAAGGGGAGACAACGCACGTACCGAGCGGCGGTTGATTCTCAACCTTCCGCGCCGCAGCTCCGGCCGAGCCAACCCCAAGGCGAATCAAAACCATCTCCGGCGCAGGCCAACGCTTCCCTGCCCCCGACCGATCTTCGACACGAGATAGAGAGAAGAAGGCGCAACCGCCCTTCCATGGAAGGCACGGCCGAGAGCAGTGAACCTTGGAAAGCCGATATTCAAGATTTTAAAAGAGAAGTGCGGGAAGAAATGGCGAAAGAGATGGCAGACATAAAGCATGGCCGGAATATGTACTCGGCCAGATCCGAAGCAAAGGCGTCCCCCTTTGTGGACTCGGTAATGGAGGCTCGGTTGCCCGAGAGGTTTCGCTTACCTCAAATCACTCCTTTCAGACCCGACGGAGCATATCGAATGCTTCAGAACCTATATGGAGCTCCACGATGCCTCGGATGCAGTAATGTGTCGGGCCTTTTCTCTTACATTGACCGATGTAGCTCGACTGTGGTTCAAACAGTTGAAACCAAAGTCCATCAGCTCATTCGTTGAGCTGAGCGACGCCTTCCTCACAAACTTCATCGGCGGAAAAAAGAAATTGAAGCCCCCTGCACATCTGAACAACATAGTTCAAAAGCAGGGAGAGCTATTGAAAGATTATATCAAGCGTTTCAATTTCGAATCCCTTCAGGTTCGAAAACATTCAGAAGAAATGGCTCTCAATGCGCTCATGCAAGGAGTTAGAGATAAGTCATTCCTGGCATCTCTAGACAAAACTCGGCCTGATACTCTGGCAGAATTTATGGCACGGTCAGATAAGTATGCAAACGCCGAAGAAACGCGAATTCTGCGTGAAACCAAAACTTTGGTCAAAGAGTCGGCCAAAAGGGAAGCCGACTCGGCCGGAGGAAGGAAACGCAAGGATGATCAAGCGCATGATGAGCGAAGGTCAGGCAAACGGCCAGATCGAAGATTTTTCGTATATACCCCCCTGAACAAGACTCAGGAACAGGTATTAATGGAAATCAAAAGCGAAGGCTTTGTCAACTGGCCTAGTAAGCTCAGGAGTAATCCTAATCGGCGGGACAAGGATAAATACTGCCATTATCACCGTGATCACGGGCATAACACAAGTGATTGCCGACACCTAAAGGAAGAGATCGAACGACTCATAAGGGACGGCCGACTCAAAGAGCATGTGGTTAAAGCTAGGGTAGCTGAGGGACGTCCGACCGAGAGTCAGCCTATGGAAGAAATCCGGACAATTATCGGCGGCCCGCGAGGTGGAGGCGACTCAAACAATGCTCGAAGGAATCACGCGAGGAAGCTCAGTCAGCCTAAATCCGAGCTTATGATTATAGATCGGCCACCAAAGGAGAAGAAAAGGGAAAAATATTGCATCTCGTTTACAGAGGAAGATGCCCGAGGTATCTATCACCCCCACGATGACGCATTGATTGTCACCCTGACTATCGCTAACCGAAAAGTGTTCCGAATACTCGTCGATATGGGGTCATCTGCAGACTTGTTATTTACATAGGCGTTCGACAAAATGGGGATCGAACGATCCATGCTACGCCCAGTTCGGACCTCGTTGATCGGTTTTTCCGGAGGACAGGTACTGCCCGAAGGGATTGTCTCGTTACCACTCACTGCTGGTAGTGCCCCACATCAGACGACGATGATGGTTGATTTCTTGGTCGTCGATCAACCCTCAGTATACAACGCAATACTTGGCCGACCTTCATTGAGTCTCCTCCAAGCCGTGGTATCCACATACCATCTTTCACTGAAATTCCCGACTGAGTCGGGAGTAGGAATTGTCAAAGGAGACCAGCAAGATGCGAGGCGTTGTTACATGATAGCTGTAAAGGGAACCACCGACAAAAGTCTGATCAACATATCAACGATCGAATCATTGGACCCTCGGGGCGAGAATTATGAACGAGGGCAGCCGGTCGAAGATCTTATCTCAGTCCCGTTGGTCGAGACAGATGAATTCAAGACGGTACGAATTGGCTCGTCTTTACAGTCCCCCTTGAAAGAAAAGTTGATAACCCTGCTCCGTAGGTACGCCGACGTATTTGCCTGGTGTCATGAAGATATGCCCGGGATTGACTCCTCTGTGATGACTCACCGACTCAACATCGATCCGACAGAAGCGACGACCGCTCGGCCCTGAACGATACGCCATCATTGAAGAAGAAGTCAACAAACTCCTCCAGGCTAATTTCATAGAAGAAATACACTATCCAGAATGGGTCGCGAATGTCGTGCTTGTAAAGAAATCCAGCGGGAAGTGGCGAGTCTGTATTGATTATACTGACTTAAATAAAGCCTGCCTGAAGGACAGCTTTCCGCTTCCGAGGATAGACCAGCTAGTAGATAGTACAGCCGGGCATGAGCTCCTTAGCTTCATGGATACATATTTAGGGTATAATCAAATTGTAATACATCAAACAGACAAATCAAAAACTACCTTTGTCACCGACAAAGGCCTTTATTGTTACCGAGTGATGCCCTTTGGTCTGAAGAATGCCGGCGCAACTTATCAAAGATTAGTTAACAAAATCTTTGCTCGACTCATAGGCCGAACCATGGAAGTATACATTGACGACATGCTCGTCAAAAGTATACATGCGGCAGATCATGTGGATGATTTGGAAGAAATGTTCCTCATCCTACGGAAGTTTCGGATGAAGCTGAATCCGAGTAAATGCGCTTTTGGGGTGGGCTCTGGAAAGTTCTTCAGTTTCTTGGTTAGTCAGCGAGGAATAGAAGCAAACCCTGAGAAGATAAAGGCTTTGATTGATATGGAATCCCCTAAAACCATTAAGGACATCCAAAGGTTGACTGGACGAGTCGCAGCACTTATAAATGTCTCCCTTTCTTCAAACAGTTAAAAGGAAGACAAACAATGTGTTGGACGGAAGAATGTGAAGCGGCATTCCAACAATTAAAATCATATCTCGGTTCTCCACCTCTCTTATCAAAACTCGAACTAGGGGAGTCCCTGCTCCTTTACCTAGCAGTATCCGAGGCAGCGGTTAGCTCGGCTTTGAAAGGAAAGTAACTGCCGGTTTATTACGTCAGCAAAGCGTTATTGCCAGCAGAAACGAGATACCCAAGCTTGGAAAAAGTGGCCTTGGCTTTAATAACTTCCTCTCGCCGACTCAGGCCGTATTTCCATGCCCATACCATCGTCGTGATGACCGATCTTCCGCTTCGCCAGGTATTGCAGAAACCAGAAGTGTCCGGCCGACTCACAAAGTGGGCTATCGAACTGAGTGAGTTTGACATTCAATACAGACCGAAGGTAGCAATTAAAGGGCAAGCCGTAGCTGATTTTATTGCCGAGGGAACACCACCAACCGAACTCCCGATCAACGATATGCCAAAGGATGTTGCAGTTCCAACAACAACCGCTCCCCCGACCCTACCCTGCCCTATTCCCTGAAAACTGTTTGTCGACGGTTCTTCCAACTCGAAGGCAAGTGGGGCTGGGATTGTGCTGGAAACCCCCGATCATACCTATATACAGTATGCCTTACGACTTGGATTCTAAGCGTCAAACAATACAGCAGAATATGAAGCGTTGTTACTCGGCCTCCGACTCGCCGCTAGCATGGGAGTCACGCACCTAAGTGTTTTCAGCGATTCTCAGTTGGTTGTTAATCAAATTACTGGTGCATACCAGACATGGAAAGACCAATTAAGAGCATACATGGAGAAAGCGAAAGAACTTATCAATGGATTTCAACTCTGTCGTGTCACTCGGATCCCTCGTACAAAAAACGGCAAAGGCGATTTATTAGCAAAGCTCGCCTCCGCCGATGAAGATGATATACCCAGGTCCGTCCCTGTCGAATACGTCGATAAGCCAAGTATAAATGAACCAATTAGCGGGGCCATCAATACAATCGACTCGGAACCTTCTTGGATCAATCCAATCCGCCAATACCTTGACGAGGGAAAGCTGCCTGAAGATCGTGCCGAGGCTTGACGAGTTAAGATCTGAGCCTCCCGTTACACCATACTCAACGGAACCCTCTATAAGAAAGGTTACTACGCTCCGTTGCTGCGGTGCCTCAAACCCAGTGAGGCGAACTATATATTACGTGAAATCCATGAAGGAATCTGCGGAAACCACTCTGGAGGGCGATCTCTCACCCACAAGGTCCTACGACAGGGATATTACTAGCCCACTATTCAACACGACGCTCGCAAGCTCGTCCAAAAATGCAACAAATGTCAACGGTTCGCGGCAATTCCGAGGCAAGCCCCCGAGGCACTGATGCCGATGACTGGTCCCTGGCCCTTCGCACAGTGGGGTGTCAACATCATAGGTCCACTCCCTATAGGAAAAGGTCAGACGAAGTTTGTTGTGGTAGCAGTGGATTATTTCACGAAGTGGGCCGAGGCAGAGCCATTAGCTAAAATAACCGAGCAGAAGATCACCGAGTTTGCATGGAAAAACATTATCTGCCGATTCGGAGTACCCCGTACCATTATTACAGACAATGGAAGGCAATTTGATAATAGGAGCTTTCGCGAGATGTGCGACAACCTCGGAATCAGAAACGTCTATTCTTCACCGCATCATCCTCAAACTAACGGACAAGTTGAGGCGGTTAACAAGATTATCAAGCAACATCTTCGGACCAAGCTTGACCGGGCCAAAGGAGCATGGGCCGAAGAGCTCCCGAAAATTCTTTAGGCTTACCGAACTACAGCTCGAACCGCCACAGGAGAAACCCCCTTTTCGCTCGCGTACAGCTCGAAAGCCGTCACTCCCGTTGAAATCGGATTACCTTCGGCTCGAATCACTTCGTTCAATGTGGAAGAAAATGAAGAACTCCTTGCACTCGGGCTCGACCTTTTGGACGAACAAAGGGAAGTGGCGCAGCTGCGCACGGAGGCACGACAACGACAAGTGGCTCGGTTCTACAATACCCGAGTTAAGATCAGGAGGTTTCGAATGAGAGATATGGTTCTCCGAAAAGTATTTTCCAATACCAAGGAATTTGGATCGGGTACGTTGGGGCCCAATTGAGAAGGACCCTATATCGTCTCGGGCACCATCCGACCAGGAACATATCGGCTAGAAGATCTAAACGGACAATCGTTGCCTCATCCTTGGAACGCTGAGCACCTCAAGATTTACTATCCTTAGTACTCAATGTTTAAAAACTCTGAACTAAGAAAGATTGAAGCCGAGTCAAATGAATAAAACTGAACGTTTCCTTTCATTCATCAATCGCATGCATGCGAATACAACATGTGAGTACATCGATAAAAATAAAAAATACAAGGGGCCCTGGCTACTGTCCTCCGGTAGGAGCGGCACCCGAAGCGTTCTCGCATATACCGGCCTCATCCCCAGCAGTGACTTCAGCAGCGGCGTCCGGATTCTCGGATTCTGAGGCTCCTCCTCCCTCGATTTCTGAGAGATCAAGGTCAGGAAAAGATTTCTTTATGTCTTTGACACATTCCAGATATCCGCT
The DNA here is from genome assembly GCF_029962835.1 of Magnolia sinica. Classification (NCBI taxonomy): domain Eukaryota; kingdom Viridiplantae; phylum Streptophyta; class Magnoliopsida; order Magnoliales; family Magnoliaceae; genus Magnolia; species Magnolia sinica. The sequence continues at coordinate 8,460 of NW_026682800.1, read as the reverse complement.
TTGGAACAAGCGATCCCTCTCATCATCGAACTCCGCTGACTCAAGGAAAGCTTGGACGGCTTGGTCCCTAGCCTTCTCAGCCTCCCGAGTCTTCTCGTTGGCCTGCTGAATGTGCTCCGCCGCCTCAAGCTTAGCCCGAGCCAAGTCATCTGCACAAGAAGCATGGGCTGCGAGAACTCGTCGGTTCTCTTCTTCAGCTCTGGCAAGGAGAGCCGACACCCGAGCGACCTCGGCCTGCGCTTCATCAAGGGCTCCCTTAGAGAAAGCCGCCTCTGCTTTCGCGTCTTCGGTAGCTTTCTGGGCAAGGGCCGCCTCGCCTATCAGAACGCCGACCCGAGTTTCGGCTTCCTCGCGTCGCCCTTCGGCCTCCGACAGAAGAGCCTGCAGCCGATGAGTCGAAGATAACTCCTTACTGGCCTTAATCAAGCAGGGAGCGAGTTCAAAAAGCACCCTTGCTGCATGACCGACGGTTTGCGATGAGGGGGCGTTGTAGAGGCTGATGAACTCTTTTTCGCCCCCATGGGCTAAGGCCCAGGGAACCATCCCCGACACCACCTTCTGCAGGACGGACGGCCCTTCTTGATTCGTTTCCTCCCCTCTGGAGGATGCAGTCCTCGTCTCTTCTTCCCCTCTGGAAGACGCAGCCCTAGCCTCTTCCTCCTGTCTCGGAACATCCGTCGCAACGTGTCCCGAGTCGGGTGCCGCCTGAGGTTCCGAGGCTGCGGCCACCGTCACTTCCACCCTTTCTTCCGGGACAGAAATTACGACGACAGAAGGGGCAGAAGAACTCGCAGGCTCCTTCTCCTTCCGCACCACTCTTTGCCTCTTCGGCAGCCGAGGCTCCGACAGAAGAACTGATCGCGGAGGAGCCTTTAACTTCGTAACCGCCCTAAGAGGAGGACGAGCTCCAGTCATTTCCGAGGGAGCCGGTTCGGGAGCAATCCTGAGATTGGGTCGAGCTTCGGGCAAATCTAAAAAAAAAAAAAAAAAGAATGAAGTAAGTCAGGGAAAATTCAGAAGATGCATGAAGATACATTCTCAATTACTCTAGACCTGCGAGATGAAGACGCTCCGCCTGTAAGAGCACCTTCCAGGACCTATCTGCTGGATCCAACGCCCTCAACTCTTTGATCCGAGTCGAGGCACTGAGCCGAGCTTTTGCCGCTTCTTCGGAATATCTGCAGACACAAGCCCGTCACTCAGAATATTACGAAAATAAAAAAGGGCAAGGGAGAAGACCCAAGTCACTTGCTCTTGAACGCCCGAGGAACACGAGCCTCGCAGGACCCGGACTCAGCCGTCTCCCAGCGACCACAGGCCCAAAACCAACGTTCTCTCCAATGTTTGTTGGAAGTGGGAGGGTCAGTTATTAGGGAGCCGCCTCCGCCCCGCCAAGCAGCGAAGACATAAAAGCCGGGGTAGTTCGGGTTCACGCGCACTTGGTACAAGTGGAGAAACTCGTCGACTGTTAGCAGTGGCTGTTCCATCTCAGCCCACAACACCGCACACCCGAATAAGTTCCTCCACCCATTCGGAACTATTTGCCCCGGGGCAATCTGAATCCGAGATAAAATTCTCCGGACAATGGCCTGAAGGGGCAGACGCAAGCCGCATTGCATTGAGACTTGGTAGATCGCGACCGCCCCAGCAGGAGGATGATCCGGCAAGTCATTCGGACGGGGGAGATAAGTGATAACCGATTCGGGGATGTGATACCCGATTCGGATTCTGTCTAAATCCGCCTCAGTCAAAACTGAAGGAACCGGGCCGCTTAGATCATCCCCCGATCCTTCTCCTTCAGACTCGGCGTGTGCCAACTCATCAACAGGAACCAACCCAAAGGTTCCCTCGGCAATCAACATCTCCTCTTCTTCCTCCATGCCTCTTGGAAAATTAGGCCTTCCCGGGCGGGTCAATAAAGACGACCCACCACGAGAAGGATCAACGGAAGCAGGGCGCTCCGCCGGAGCTTCAGTAACCCTCTCAGAAAGAAAAGCAGCGTTCGCATCAACTGCTATCTCTGTCAGTAAGGAAGGCGATTCCGCAACATTCCAAAAACGTTGCGCTGCGCCTTCATCTCCGGAAACTCCCTCCTGGGGACTTCGAGGACCTCTAGCCGCCATTATCGCTAAATAAAGAGGAAGGAGAGACTCACCGGAGGAAGAAAGGAAAACGGAAATGGTGAAAGGAGGCGCTGGCAGTTAAGAGAGAGGAAAGGAAGAAGACGCAAGACCAAAAAAGCTCCAAAGGAAAAGCAAAGCGGGAATGTCAGTAGAAGTTCGAAATGCGGGACCCCCACCATTTTATAAGATTGCCATGTAGCAGAAGCAATTAATGGGAAAATGATTCGACGCCTGCATCGACTCCCCCACTCGACACGTGGCGCACGTCTACTGACGACAATAATGCCCTTGCTACGTGTCCAACCCTCATTGGCGGGGTGAGCGATTTGACGGCTGACGGCGCATGCGATGTCAGAAACTGAACCGTCTCTCGTCAAAGGCGACACAGAACGCATTAAATGACTACTTATTGTCTCGGACTGAGCTATGAACCGACTCAAAACTCGCTACTCCTAAGTGTCATATGAAACACACGGAGTAAGGGGGCTTACTGTTGGGGACAAAAGATACGGAGTTCGGAGACTCGGACTCTATGCCTCGGGTCGCCAAAGGATGTGTCAGATCCGAGGCATGGTTTACTGAACCGAGACAGAAGTTGAGCCGGCTCGGACTACACATCAGCAATCCGGGCATGCATCGGGTCGATCTTCGTATCGGATCGGCCAGCGCAAGATAAAGCCTCATCCCGAATATCTTGGGACAAGATCCCCGACCCCGAAGCTCACGGGATCGGACGAAGACTGGAGATAGGCACGATCCTATCTCCGTGATACCAAGAGAGGATCCCGCACACGATATCAGGAGAAGAATCCTCGTACAAATAAATGCTCCAGCAGCTATAAAAGAAGGACCTCCCTCGTCTGGTAGGGTAAGGCAAAAAATTCTATCTAAAAACCCCTCAATACGCTTAGACCCAGAATCCAGGCCTGACTTTGGCATCGGAGGGTCCCCTGCTTAAGCCAGGGTCTCCTTTGTCCTCTTTTTGTGCAGGTACACGAAGGACTAAGAAGGCGAACCAGATAACTTCATCAACACATACTTAGCCATGAATTTAGATGATGAGAATGTGAAGTTGATATTTTTTACTTTTAACTGTTTTTATAGACCACCCAAAGGACGAAGAAGATTGATTTATCAGTGTTGTACTTGGCTTGGTACTCATCCGTGCCAATATCATGATTTAGATGCACTCGGATTACAGTGCACAGGAGGGCACCAACCTCGGTGTTGTATTGATCAGGTGGCAAAGTTCTGTGGGCCTCAAATTTCTTGGGGCCATTTTAGCTCTAGATCTGCCTCATTTTTTGGTGCATCCCCCAAAATGATCTGAAAAAACAGATGTACGGGTGGATTTCTCACAAACATCAAGGTGAGCCCAACAAACGGTCAAAGTTAGGTCACCATGATGTTTGTGACTAATCCACTCCGTCCATCTATTTTGCCACCTCATTTTATGGCATGGAACGAAAAAAAGAGACTGATCAAAATCTCAAGCAGGTCACACGAACATGAAATAGTGGGGAGTAAAAGCTCACCGTTAAAACACTCATTGATGCACAGGATGTTTGTGGCAAATCCATCTCGTCCATCTGTCTTTTTGGCTCATTTTATATCATGGACCAAAAAATGAGGCGAATAGCAAGCTCCAGTGGGCCAAGTGACAAAAAATAGTGGGAATTGAATATCCACTGTTGATGAATCTTGGGGCTATTATAGGTCCCACTTTGCACTCTGGATATGGTGCATTTGTAGGCTCATGCACTAAAATGAGCTGGTAAAACATATTAACAATATGGATTTTTTCACAAATAACAAGGTGGGCCCAACGTACTTGGGGGTTAAGGTGGTACGCTCATGAATCCAAGGCATTGAAGGAAGATTGCAAAGTGCATTGCAAAGGGCCGTAAAGTAGTTCCGTAAATACAAATCCACAGCCCAAAAGGCAGTCGGCTATATGGAAAAACCCCTTTAAAAAAAATTCAACTCGGGCCCCAATGGGAAATGTAAAACTCCAAATAAAGCCGCCGTGGGCCGGATGAGTTTTATATCAGGCTGCCTCTTTTATATCTTACCTAAATTCCTGTGAATCAAACCTGATTAACGGGTCTGATTAGAAGACGCCATGGTAGCCCACAAACAAACAAATGGATCGCTTTCCATCCTCATGGTAGACCCAACAGGCCTCCTAGACGATTCTAGGGTCCCGGGATGCGTGTAGACGCTGGAAGGGTTTCAATCCCATTACACTAATCTTTATTCGCAATCTTGAGGTCAATAGGTGGGACGTGGACTACCTCAGCCCTAAGTTCCGTGGGCCCACCGTGATATATGTGTTATATCTACTCCGTTTATCAATTCTGCCAGCTCGTTTTAGTACATAAGCACAAAGAGGGAGATTGTAAGTGCTATAGTTTATAGCCTTTTTTGTTGTCAAATTTGTAGTGCCAGAGACACTGTTATGCAGTTTGCATATGTGAAAAACAATGATCTACTCAAGATCAACTTTGTTTGACAAGCACTGTTCACAAGTCAAGAATCTCAAGAAGCTTTCAAGTTCAACCTCAAGATCTCAAAAAGCTTTCAAGGTTGAGCTCCATCAAGACTTCAAGCCTTACTACTTTCAAAGGTCTCTTGTCTCTAAGTTTTAATGTTCTTACTTCACTATTGAGGTATGACTGACCTTAGGTTAACCTTTAGAGTAGGTCATTTTAAATACATAATTCATATGTTTTATATATGTGAGTTTAGGCTGTTCTAAGACTAGTCCTGGATTTTGTTCGACTAGTCCTAGTACTGCTTCGACCTGTCTAAGAATTTTCTATATCAGTCGTAAGTTTATTGTAAAATTTGGATATTTTCTGTTTGGCTTCGACTAGTCTTAGGGACTGTTCGACTAGTCGTATGAACAGTGTCGACTATTGCTTCGATCATTCGTATTCTTACGACTCAAAATACAGCGTTGAAATTCGGCTAGCTTCGACTAGTCGTGTGCACCTATGACCAGTCGAAGGGGACCTACGACCAGTCGTAAACCACCTACGACCAGTTGTGAAACCGCTAGATCTTATTGCGCCCGAATTTTCAAATATCTGTTGGTTTTAGGACCAGTCGTAGAGGTCTTTAAACCAGTCGAAGACATGATTTGCTTACCTATAAATAGAGCATGAATCTTATAATAAAATAGAGAATTGAAGCTAATTTAATTCGGCCTTCTGAGAGATAAGTCTGTGCTCCATTTTAAGCTAAGTGTGCATATTTAATATTCTCTTTCTTTAGCTTTCCTTATTTGATTTTATTCCTGTATTCCAATATTATTTGAAAAGTGGAATTGTTGTATTCCGTCTTCTTGGAATTAAAATCAAATAGAGCTATGCCCAATTGGTTTAATTTAAAATCTGTTAGAACTTAGAACCATTAAGAGTATTGGACATTGAACTTTGACATTCAAATCTTTACTCCGACTTGGTTCTTCTGGGCTGCTACAATGAAGGGAAAATTCAGGTATTTTACGTTTATGTAATTTACTTTCATTTGGTTTTCTTTTGGGATTTGCCAGAAAAATCTCATTGTATTAGTTATCTGAGGAGAGTCAGGAAAACTCAGAAGAAAGGTTTTTTATTTGTGTACGCCCACAGAGAAAAACACAATTGTGAAGGTTTTGGTGAACCTGGAAAACCTATCTTTGATAGTGAACGCTGATATCCCCTGTGTGAGGATATTAGGAGTGGAGTAGCACTGTGTGGCTATTATTGAACAGTTGGTGAACACACAGGCGAACTACTATAACTCTTTGTCTTATGGTTTGAATGCTTGCTTAAGTTTTATATCTCTTTTCATTCAGATTTGTGGAATGTATGTGTGGATGTGAATGTTGTAAAATTTACATTTCAAGCACAGTGGGAAGGTTGTAATAATTTAGTTTTAAATTCCTGCAATTTATTTCAATTCCTTACTATTTATTTATTCCTCTTCAGTTACAAAAGACATTCCAAAAATAAGGTTGTCCTGCCATAAACCTTTGGTTTTTATAGTGTAAAGTTGTCCTTAGAACTGAATTCATATCAACCTCCTAATACTTGTTTAGTAAGGTTGCTTTTATTTCAGCATTGTGATTTGATTTAGTTTATTTGGCTATCTTTCTTTATTCCGCTGTTAAAGTTTTATTTTGGCATCGTCCTATTCCCCCCCCCCCCCTTCTAGGACGTATATCTAGGCCATTTCAAGTGGTATCAGAGCCTAATAGCTCGCTCTTATTACTTTTTATTTGGATTTAATTCCTGAGCTAATGATCTAAGCTATATATCATATGTCAAACTTTGATAGCCTATCAATCACCAGGCCTCCACCCTTTAATGGCTCCAACTATGCCTATTGGAAAGCCAGGATGAGGATCTTCCTCAAATCAATGGATGAGAGTGTGTGGTAAGCCACAGTGACTGAATGGAACCCACCTACCACTGAAGTGACTGGTATTGATGGTTCAAAATCAATGAGAGTAACACCATATTTCTCATGGACCACCCTTCAGAAAAATGAGAGTAGTGCTAATGCAAAAGTACTAAATGCAATCACTTGCGCACTATCATCGGATGAGTTCAAAAGAATCATATCCTATGAAACTGCAAAGCAAGCCTGGGATATATTAGAAATGACACACGATGGTACTACAATTGTCAAAAAATCTAAAGTCCAACTCTTCACAACCAAATTTGAAGAAATTCATATGGAGGAAAATAAAATATTTATAGACTTTTACATAAGATTAAATGACAATGTAAACTCAATGTGGGGTCTTGGTGATAAAATTCCAGAAAGTAAAGTGTGTGTAAAGATACTATGATCACTTCCTGAATGGTTCAACTCCAAGGTAACCGCGATCCAAGAACTTCGTGATAGGGATAATATGAGGGTAGAAGAACTAGTTGGTTCTTTACAAACCTATGAGTTAAATTTTAAAGCTCATAAAATAAATCTATCGCTCTTAAATCTTCTAAAGACAACTCTGATTCTCAAGATGATATGGCTCTTTTAGCGAAAAAGTTTTACAAGATTTTCAAGAGTAAAAAGAGGGTTGATTTTCAAAAATCAAATGATAAGAAAAAATCAAAACCCAAATATAAAACTTGGAAGTCTTTGAAAGATAGTCAATGTTACAACTGCCAAGAATATGAGCATTTAGCAAACAAGTGTCCTAAAAAGGACAAACCCAAAAAGAAGGGTACGTTGGATACTTGGGATGAATCATCTGATTCTGAAGCTTCTTCTGAATCAGAAGATTTTGAAATCGAGTTGGGCAGTGAAGTTAAAGCTCTTATGACTCTAGCCAAATTCACTTTTTCAAATCATGATGATTCAACTCGCGAATAAAATCTGAATAGTGATTATGAAAATGAAGATGATCTTCAAGATGCTTACAATGCTCTATGCAAGGAAAGTTGTAAAATTGTTGTTAAACTTAAACTTCAAAAGAAAAGTTTTTTAAACTCAAAGAATGTTTTGAATCTCTTGTTTTAGAAAAATCCCAAATTTCAGATTGTTTTGAAAAATCAAAATGTGATTTAGAATTCAAAACCTCCATGATTAAAAATCTGAAATCTGAAAATGAGAGACTTAAAAATGAAGTATCTTCTCTTCTAAGTTTAAAAGATACATGGAGGTATGCCCAAGGAGATCCAAAGTTAGAAAAACTTTTATCTGGACATAGAAAATGTGGCGACAGATCCGGGTTGGGCTATGATAAAAATGTTCCTCCTAAACAAAAGTATACTTCTCCTAAATTTGTGAAAGGAGAGTCCTCTAACTCAAAAGGGAAAAATACTAGTCAAGGTTTTTCTAAAAATACAAAAGCTTTTCAAAAACCTAGAGGCAGCTATGTCAACTTCAAAAATCAGAACAGAAACCCACTAACTGAAAAGATAGTGGATTTACTCAAGGAGCTATTACAATCTAACTCAGTAGGTCATTTTTATAACAACAGTTACAAGAAGACCAACTATATTCCTAAACCCAAAACAGTTCTGAAATGGGTTCTTAAAGTTGCCTGCTTGATTGCCCAAGCTTTCAAAGCAACAAGCCATTCAAAGTGGTACATAGATAGTGAATGCTCCAGGCATATGACAGGCAACAAGGGCTTATTCACTGATCTTAAAGATATGACTGATGGGTCAGTTACTTTTAGTGATGGAAGCAATTGCAAGATTATAGGCCAAGGTACGGTTCAACTCTATAACCTTCCTTTGTTTAAAAATGTTTTGTATGTTGAAGGGCTGAAACATAATCTTTTAAGCATATCACAAATTTGTGATAATAACCATAGTGTTCGGTTTTCTAATCAAAG